>NC_141620.1:36235772-36429088 GCF_047967505.1 Dipteris shenzhenensis
AGCAAGAAAAAGGT
The DNA here is from genome assembly GCF_047967505.1 of Dipteris shenzhenensis. Taxonomy (NCBI): domain Eukaryota; kingdom Viridiplantae; phylum Streptophyta; class Polypodiopsida; order Gleicheniales; family Dipteridaceae; genus Dipteris; species Dipteris shenzhenensis. Next base: position 36,235,787 of record NC_141620.1, read on the forward strand.
GCCTGGCGAGACTTTCGAGGCATGGTGCAGAAAAGGGCAGATTGCGTGGAACCAGACACGCTTTTCCTGCGTTTAATTCAGTGGCAAGTACCTGTGGGGTGCAAGGAGCAAGACTGGGCCTGGCTGGTCAGAATTGGAAGGCAGCAAAAAGCCGCTGTTCATAGGCTAAGGTGGCGAGATGAGCCAGCAAGAACCAGGCTGGTCTGAATCGTGATAGAGGGGCAGCAAGGGCTGCTGGTCACAGGTAGGTATGGTGGCGATGCTCTAGCAAGGGCCGGCTGCTAAAAATGAGCTCTAGCAAGGGCCGGCTGCTAAAAACGATCCAATAGATTGTAGGATGGAAGCCTGACAAAGGGCGCAGCCTGCTTGCATCTGGCGCTGCTTGTTGCTTGCTTCCAAGGCTGATTTGCAGTAGAAGAAGATGGCGAATTTCTGGGACCTTGGCGAATTTCTGGCACCTACGCTGTTTGCAGAAATTGGGGCAGCAAGATGACGATAGAGGCTGCAAAGGGGATCTGTTCGATCACAAGGTCTTGTAGGCAGGTATGCAAAAGAGGCAGCTGATGCAGGCCATCGAGAACTACGCAAGATGGAGGCCTGACGAAGGGCACGGCTTGCTGCAAAGATATGGTGCAAACACGTACGGCTGTTTTGGAGCAAAGAAAGCAGATGTGAAATCAAGATTGGATTTTGCTTTTTTTTCTTCTTGCTGGTTGGTGGTTGCCAAAAATTAAAACGTGGGTTTGGAGAACCCTTGGGTAGTATAGGGTTAGATCTTGGGTATAGGCTGGTTCCCCTTTTTAGGCCCTCTAGGTACCCTTTTGTAGGGTGCTTGGTGCCAAAAGGTGTGCCTATTCTAAGGGGTGTGACCCTTGGAATAGGTGTACCTTTTCAGGAAGGGGTCTAACCCTGTTTTAAAAAGGGGTGTCCCCACACAAAAAGATGTCTCCTTTTTTCCACGATGGGGTGCCCTTGGATGAGGGGTCAAAACTCTTCATCAAAAGGTATGTCCGATAGTGGAAAAGGTACGTCCCTTGGTTTTGGGGCAAAACTCTTCATTAAAAGGTATGTCCGATGGTGGAAAAGGTACGTCCCTTGGTTTTGGGACAGCCCAAGCACATCAAAAGACACGATTTTGTCCTGTCCATTCACATCAACTCGTGATGTGAGAGAGATGGAGAGGTCATTGATGACTTTAGGTGGGGTTGGCGCTAAAAATTTTTACACTCATTCTCTCCATCTCTTCCATGCACAATGTGCGCGGATATCCTTCTAGCGGAAAGAGATGTATTGGATAGGCACTAGAAGGTGGGGGGCATTTCCTACAGGCAGGAGCGAAATTTGCTCTGATACCACTGTAAGAAATCCTAGATTCACTATATTTAGAAATGTGCTAAGGAACAGAAAGGAGACTGAAATAGCAGAGAACAAGGAATATTTGTATTGCTTGAGTGTCCGTAGTGTGTCATCCATACAGTTGGGCCTCTCTTATATAGAGAGTGAAGAGTCACACATGAAAAGGTGTGTACTCCAAAGTGTATGTGCATGAAGAGGTGTGTACCCCTTGTGAAGGGTGTGACCCTTGATGAGAGGGTACATTACGATGGGAGTGTCTCTTCAATAGAATGTCTCTTGTGAAGGATTGTGCCTCATAGGAAGTGTCCCGTCGAAAGGGCATACCCTTTCACAAGTGTCCATTCATCAAACCATCCATAAGATATAGAGAAAGGAATACGTCACAGATCGTGACAAAATACCTCTCTAGTGCTAGAATTGTTGCTGTAATTCCTCTATGTCTAGCATAGGGAGGTGCATGGCATTCTTCCAAAATCTTTTTCCTCATCTCCTGAGTGATGCATAGGCAGTCATCTTTCATTAGATACCATCTTTCAAGGAATAGTGATTGGTAGACTGCCCCTCTTGCATTTGCTGTAAAATCTCACAAAAATCTGCATCATTAGCATATTGCTCCCTCATGCATTCCAGGTCCTGATGATAAGCAATGGTCACATTGTTGACCTGGGATCTTCGGGACAAAGCATCTGCCACTCTGTTCTGAATTCTTGCTGGAGTATGGACAATCTGAAAATGATACATTGACAACATATTTGCCCATTTCATATGCTTCTCAGAGAGTTTTGTCTGAGTTAGAAAATATCTCAGACTTTGGTGATCTGTTTTAACAGTAAAATATGCTCCCAAAAGATAATGCTTCCATGTGTTCACACCATGAACTACAACCAACAATTCTTTTTCATAGATTCCCAGATATCTTTCAGCATCACGCAATCTTCGGCTTTCGTATGCTACTACATGTCCATTCTAATGTAATGAAGCCCCAACACACTCTCCACAAGCATCGCAATCAACATCAAAAAGTTGATAAAGATCCGGGACTACAAGGATAGGCTCTATAGTCAACTTCTCCTTGAGTGTATTGAATGCTTTCTTCTGTGACATTCCCCATGTGACGGCTGCATTTTTCTTAGTAAGGTCATGTAGTGGAGCTGCGATATCAACAAAATGCCTTATGAATCTCCTGTAATAGGAGCAAAGTCCCATATTTATTCTTTGGTTGACCGGAGTTAGCACTCTTGATCATAATTAAGGGGCTTTGACCAAGGGTCAAGGTGCCTTAATAATAGTCAAGTCTCTCCAACCAAAGTTGGCGCTTCTTGGTTAATTGCAATTAACCTTCTTGGTATAAACGAAGTCTTCTTGACCGAAATCAGGCTTACTTGACCGAAGTCAAGTATCTTTAACTGTAGTCAATTCTTTGACCAATAGAAAACTCTTTTAGATGGAAAACTCTTTAATTATGATCAAATAAATGGTCCACTGTACTTTGACTTACGATATTTACGTTGTGGTGACAGCACACGCATCTGCACTTCCAAGGAGACATGCTTTGTGGGTGATACCCTGTCATATAGAGAGGCCAAGTGCTCCCAAATTCCTTTGGCCAGTGTCATGTGCTTCCCTGCTCGCCTCCCTGCTCTTGAAGATGGAGCTCCGGTGTCCATGATGTCCAATGGACAAAAGTTGGAGTCTTGCAACTAAAGCAACCAAGGAACCGGTACCCTTCTCGCGGCTCCGCTGATGGCACTTCCTCTAGTAGTGACCCGTCTGGCCACAATGGTTGCAGGTCCCCTCGGCTTCAAGGCATCGTGGTCCGAGTTGGACTTTTCTCTGAAGACTTTGACTGAGACGATTTCCACATACCCTTGTTGTTATTGTTGTTCTGCCCTTTCGACTGCGGAGTGGCCAAGGGGAGGGTTTTGGAAGCACTCCTCTTGATCCAAGAGAGTGTTGAGTGCCGAGTCTCCCATTGGTAATCAAAGACGACCAGAATGTTGAGTACTGAGAGGAAAGATGGGAAAGTAAAGTGATAGCGTTGTCCTCAGATAATCTCTCTTCTTTGTTTGAAGGACCTCTCGCTCAAGAGCTTGCACTTGTTGAGGTGCCCCTGCATCGTTAAGGAGTTCGTAGGATTCAGCACACACATCTGCACTTCCAAAGAGACATGCTTTGTGGGTGATACCCTATCATATAGAGAGGCCAAGTGCTCCCAAATTCCTTTGGCCAGTGTCATGTGCTTCACATGATTGATCACCTGCAGTTGAGGAAGATGAAGGAGATACATGGGCATTGACACGATCCCACAAGTGTGCCAAGGTTTCCTGCTCCTCCTGGACTAGTTTGCCAAGGTGCTCCTCCCAATCTGGCGCAGACTGCCACACTGCTCCGTTATAACCTTCCATATACCGTAGTTGTTTCCATCCAACTAACGGTCCACCAGGAGAGTAGGACGATTGGGATCTTCACCAGCTTCTTAGCCATCTCAAGCAAACCTGCCATGGAGGGGGGATCTTGCTCTTGTGAAGGGAGGGTGGGTACCAAAAAAAGGGAAGAGGCTGCTGTTGCTTTGCAACGTGGCTGTCTCTCAGCAACGGCTCCTTCTGGACACTTCATCTTGTCCCGAATAGTCCACGCCTGATCCAATCAGCAGCAAACACCCTCTGTCACGATCACTCTCTCTGTGTCCAAGGCTTTACCTTGTGCTCTAATACCATTTCAGAGATCAGCAGAAGTATGCGAAAGGAGAGAGAGCAGAACTGCGGATAGAGAGAAATTAGAAATGTGCAATAAACTGCAAGTGAATACAGAAGAGAGTTGCTGGAAAAACTCTGCTTTACTGCTGAGAAAACCACTTCTGCACGACACAATAGAGGGGCAATAGTGTACCCTATTTATAGGAGGGAATGATGGGTCTGTTTAGTCAGGCCGACTGGCCCAACTGTATGCTGGTTGGCTGGTCAGTTCAACCCAACCTACTGGTTGGCTGACCCAACCCAACCAGTCCTGCCAAGGCTGGCTATAAATAGCCCTTGCCAGCCTATAATGAGCCCCTAACAAGGCCCTACATTCAGCCCTTCATCTAGCCTAGATACTGTGGCAACATGCCCTGGCATAGCCCCCAACTACCAACACCATTCCAGGGAGAGATGAAGAGAAAACTACAACTATCCTCAGGCGGGCACACCCACATAACAGCCGTCACTCCCTCTAGTACAGACAGGAGATGCCCAGAATTCTAACAGAAACACCCTTTAATGCTTATAGTCCTAACCCCCATGCTAGCTTGGCCAATATTTCACCTGTTGGGTTCATATTCAAGTAGAAATCACCAAACGGCAGAAAGTCCGAAAGATTCCCCTCGTTCACAGCAGCTGATGTAACTTTAGGCAAATGTATGATGCAAATTTTTACATTTATGCATATACTTCTCCCGAGAACAGTAAAACACCATGCACTTTTTGGCAAAAAGATGCAAGCAATCGACTGAATAAAATTCATTTTCGAATAGAAATTTGAGCACTTTGTTTTCAGTATAGGGCCCCAAAAACATGGAAATTTTCCTGAGGAGGCTTGGCCAGCCCCACCCCCCCCCCTTTCTTCCCCCCTCCCCCTCTCCCCCAAAAAAAAGATAAAGAAAAAAAAGAAACGGAAAAAAGGTTCTCCAAATACAACAGTACAACATGAAAGAGAAACATAACACGCACATTCTAATGCCAAAAGACCTGCATGAAGGAATTCTCAATTATCTTGGAAACAGACACTTGCTACGCTCGTCCAGACAGACAAGGCATGCACAATGATGTGGTTGGTAGTTATCCTGTTGTTTAACAAGCAAAGTCCCAATGGACAAGAATGTGTTGTGAGCGCTCATAGAGCTTGGTCTTGCCTGGAAACACTACTTGAGAATGAGGGCTTGAATGTATATTCTCAGAAAGAATTAAAGGAATCTCTTCAAACGTTACATGCATTGGATGCAGCCTCTGAAATAGAGGAAGAAACATTAGTAGACAGCAGGGAAGTCACACCTACTCATGCTGTACCTCGTTCTTGTGTGCAACAGAGGCTACACAGATTGATTGAGGATTTCTGTTGGATGATGGGCTTCACTATACCATGTGGGCCTTACTTGGACCTAGCTACGTTCAAGCAGAAAAACCAAGGGGTGGAGTCTTTGAAATTTGAATGGGTCGAGCTGAAAGGAGTATATGCAAAATGCTAGCTTCTACATGGGGGAAGCTTTTACAGGTTGAACAGCTGCTGATTATGCGTTGCATACTCAGCAACTGGGGAGAATATGTTCTGTAAACCCACCTCCGCTATGGAGTCTAGAGGGAGCTACGGTATCTTGCAGGAATCTAGATGTGATGTTTCATGCCGATTGGGTCATTGGAGCCCAAGATATGCAATTAGCTTTGTTTGTGTATAGTCATGCTCCCATGGAGAAGGGGGGGCGGGGGTTGGGGGGTGGCAGAGTGGTTAGCTTTAAAAAAGGGTAAGGTTTGGTGTAAATACGGGATGGGGAAGAGTTGGAGTGGACGGGCTTTCTATACGGGCGATTTCCAGGTAGTCGGGAGGGGGGAACGAGAGGAACAAATAGCGGTATGTACAGATTGTTATTTTAACTTGGGAGTACTTTTCAGGGTTTGACAAATAAAAAGCTACGGTTTTTGCTGGGCACACATAGGAGTTTTTTTGTTTTCTCCCTCCTTCACACTTGCTTCCCGCAGAGGTTCTAATTTTTTAGTCAGAGTTACAGCAGGTTCGGCTCCCAACAGTTGAGCTACAGTTGTATTAATCTTCATGGATTGCAGATCTTCCCAAAAACCATACTTGGATCCAGTTTTCTGGGTCAAATCCTCGAGGATGACAATGTCGGGGAACCTTGCAGTTCTAGAAGGAGGGTGTTCAGGTGCCCCCATCAGATCAAGTGGAGTTTACAGCATACCATGTCTCTGACAGAGATTTCATCACGTCCCAAAGGGCATGATACCATTGCTGATATCATTTCTCAATAAGGTCATCCAAACGCCATGGACACGAATGACATCTCGTTGAGCTGACACGTGATACATGATTATCACCATCCACTAGGATTGCTCCATGGCAGGTTGCATTCCTACCCATTGTAATGCTGTTTTTTATCCATAGGTGTACTTGCCCTCCTGTGGACATTAACACGATGATGATCATGATCAGCGACATGTGGTTGTTTTCCTCCTCGAGTCCTCGAGGGCCAAAAACAGAGAGATCAGCTTACATGAGCAGAGAGGAGGGCACAAGAGGGACCTACAGATCCCAATCATAGGAAATCACAGATTTTTTCTCCAGCAACACAAGCCAAGAGCAGCAGGGGACCAGATGTGGCAAAGAGCAAGAGTGCACGACTCAACAAACCTGACCCTTGATGGACACTCACATGAGGACACTGATATATCCTCTCTACTCTTTGACCTCATGAGAAAGACAGCGGGAGTGATAGTGGCTCTTGTCAGACGACGAGCTTCCTCTCAAAGGCTACAGAGGAGGAGGGAGGGACTCGGATAGTCTGGGCATGTTGATCAGCAACAGCAGTCCATCATTGATTTCTCCCTCGACGATTCCAGCCTTCACCAGATCCAGATCCATTGTCACACGAGGTCATCTTGTCCATCCTCAGCCAACCAGTGGAGTTGGTCTCACAGACAATATTTACATGCCCAGCCACCACGATGGACAGCTGATTTGGCGGCTGACCAGTGGCTTCCACAGCTGCTCTTTTTGGGTTCTCCTACTTGCAGTAACAGGGCTATGTATCTATTTTCTTGTTTCAGTCACCAGCCTTGGGCTATGGATGCCCGTTTTGAGTGGCCCCACCCCTCGGCTTTCATTGTATCTGGGTTTTTTTAAGTCTCACAGACCCCTCGGTGTGTTTCATATACGTTAAATAAACTCTCTCTCTCTTATGTGCAATTCAGCAACATGCACACACATGCATGTGCATACCATTGAACATGTTAACAGTTAAATCAGACTTACAGCATTTATTTACAGAAGAAGTTAGTTGAGAACATGAATCACCCATTTCAGTCAAATACCTTGCCCGTTCTTGCAGCCCTCCTTATAGTCGTAAGTGTTTTCTTGTTGTCTATCATAATAGCAGCAGCAGCCGCTATCAGTGGATGTGTACCTTCATTCTCCCCACCATGGTACAGTCATAGACTGTGAGCAACCTACTAGCTCATGAGTATCCTCTCTCTTTTGCCAACTTGACAAACCTGGCAGCGAAATCCAATTTGCTGGCCTTTTCATATACTATAGCCATATGCTGATAAAGATCACACTCTGCAATCACTCCCTGCTCTTTTAGCTCCTCAAGAAGAGACTCAGCAGCTTGTGGCTTCCCTAAGTTACCGTACATTGTCATCATCTGCAAATGAACTTTGTCATCAAGAACACACCCCTGAGCCTGCAGGTCCCTGTAAAATGTCTCAGCTTCATGAAGAAGCTTCAGCTGCCCAAATGCTGACAAGAGCGCCAAACACGTCTCCGAATCAGGTAGAAGACCTTTCCCTCTCATGATCTCATACACTTCCAATGCATGTGTGGCCATCTTGTTGAGCCGATAGACCTCAATCATGCTCTTGAAGACGGAAATATCTAACACTTTTCCAGCTCTAAGGCTTTGATTGAAAAGCTTGGATGCCTCTTCCACCTTCCCTGCCTTTGCCAAGATATTTATAGCTGTATTTGGAGGAACGTACTGTGACTGCTTCAGCTCTTCAAGGAGCCGCTGCGCATGTGCAATCAAACCAGACCTCTCATATATAAGTATCATTGTTTGGTAGAGAATTTCATCCATTTGAAAGCCAGAGGAACGCAGATTCTGAAAAAGAACAGCGGCCTTTTCAAACTTTCCTGCCTTTGCATATGCCGAAAGAAGGGTTGCATATGTGACCGCATTTGGCTCAATCCCTTGTTCTTGCATTTTCCGAGCAAGCTTTGACGCATCCTCATAGTCAAGAGCTTGCCCAACTATATCTATCATTGTATTGTATGTAATTACATTTGGACGCACCTCCCTCTGCTGCAGCATAATGCGGAACAAATAAGCTGCTTGGCCTCTCATTCCTGCCTCTCCATAAACATTTATGAGGGTATTGTATGTCACAACGCTCGGAAAAACACCCATCTTTTCCATGCTCCCAAAGAGGTTCTCAGCCTGCACGACCATTTCTAACTTTCCATACACCTTGATCATCATATTGCAAGTTGTGAGGTCCATGGCACAGTTCTCGGCCTTCATTTCCAAAAAGACATCTTTGGCCTCCCTATACTTTTCTGCTTCCGCATACACATTTATGAGAGTACTGTAGCCTACAGTGTCTGGAGCAACCCCATTTGCCCTCATCTCTGAGAAGAGACTCCGAGCTTCTCTGAATAATTTAGCCTTGCCAAAAAAATTGATCATAGAATTGTAGACTATGCGATCAGGGAGAATTCCAGCTGCCTTCATTCTACTGAAAAGGGCCGTCGCTTTTGAGAAATTCCCCAATTTCCCGGCAAGATCGATAAGCGTGCTATACGAAATGAGGTCAGGGGTGATACCAGCGTTCTCCATTTTCTCCAGCCACGAAAGAGCTGCCTCTAATTTGCCAGCTTTCCCGAACTGACTTATCAAGGTAGCATAAGTATACTTGTCGGGTGGAACCTTAAAGCTGAGCATTTCTTTATAAAGCCCCTCAGCAAGAATCCACTTTTGAGCTCTTAAAACGTTTCTCAAGGTGATGTTATAACCAAAAGTAGATGGCCTGTAGCCCCCCTTCTCAACCATCCAATCGTGGAGAGCCAGCGCTCGTTGCCAATCTCTCTCCTGACTGAGGATAGTAATCATAAGCCGAAACGATAATTTCCCTTTCCACGGTGCCATCGCTTCATCGAGCTCCTCTGGACTGAACGTCTGCTCCAGAGCATCCTTGATCTCCTCTATATTCACGAGATGGTCAGTCCGGGAATCCGGTGTCCGTCGTCGTGGCACGCTACCCGTCATAAGAAGACGGGAGCCCGGTTTGCACCAGGTGTCCCGAGCAGGGGAAAGCAAGCTGTGCTCCGAGACCATATCCGGTTGCAGAAGCTTACGGGAAGGGTCGTCATAAGGTGTGGGAGGGTGGTCGGGGACAAAAGAGATGAATGAGCTACTGGTATGAGAGGAAACAGAAGGAGAGGAAGCAGGAACAAGGGAAGGCGATGGTGGGAAGCGAGAGGAGGTTAGAATTGGAAGAGGAGGAGGCAAAAGGGAAGCTATTGAAGAAGAAGCACAAGCACTTGTGGAGCTCATGCTGCTCTGCCACCTTCCTCCTCTCTCTTTTGTTCCTCACCTTATATTCACCTCCCCTATGCTAAAGCTCCAACTCTAGGCTTCTTGGCTAAGGAAGCTCTCCCCCCACTCTCCACCATGGGCCTTGCATTTCCTCCCTCCGCTACCCCGGATCTTGCGCTTAAACACTTTCACACACGGGCTTCGCACAAACATATCATTCAGCAACTGAGAAGTGGCCACGTGGTTATCATGGCAAATTGTTTTTTTTTGGGCCCGCCTTGCACTGCCTCCCAAGAAAAATCCCCTGCCCAAACTTTATTGGGTTGTCACATAAGCTTTGTTTGCGTCCATTTGTGAAACCATTTGAGGACGAACAATTGAAATGGCAGCATGCTATTTGCGGATATCATTTTTGCTGGAATGTCCGCACCCGTTTGTGAATCCTACCTAAGCTCGCATTGTGAAAAGCACGTCCCCAGGAAGGCCTTGTCATTCCAGCTTGTGAGTGATAAGGACCTCACAAGATTGTTGGAGATTGTTTCAACCTGTGCACCAATCGCAGGGCTTGGGCATTGGAATGTTGGGCTAGAATTAGCAAAAGCCACAAAGCCAAGCCAGCGGTCCAATGCCACGGAAAATGCTGGGCGTAGCATTTTGGAGCCATGGGGATAAAGGAAAAGGGAACTTGAAAGAATAACTTGAAAAGAGAACACAAAATCACCATGGCCTTGTTTGTGTCTCCTCACTCAAATGGATGTCTCTCTAGCCTAGGAAGTGTGTGAGAGGTGGTTGCAAAGTCTAGAGCTAGTTGCAAGGTCTAGAGATGGTTTGAAAGCTTGAGAGAGAGGAATGGAAGTGGCATGATTTGGGGTTTGGGTTTTAGATCCAACAGTGTCAAAATTAGTGTTGACAATATCATTGCTTACTCAAAATTTAATGCTTCTCTGTGTTCTACTTCTTGATAGAGTTTAGAAGATGATACCATGTAATGGATTGTGAAATTTTGAAACCTAGGAGCCTTGTTTTAGGGTCCACGTCCATCTCCATTATGGTTATGCATGGTAGAGTAGATGCCCATAGCCCGCAAGGGTATGTTGTCAGAAGTGGTGCCCACCATCACAGGGGTACACTACATAATGAGTTTGATGGTTATTTCCATGGAAGAGAATGCTTACCCACTACACTATTGGGCAAACCCTTGGCAAACCTTGGCTCAGTATAGTGCAAAAGCTTCATGAGTGGGGCTCATAAATTATGACAATCAAGACTAAAGACACCGAGGTGAAAATCATCATGAGGGGTATGTACAAAATCAATACTACTTCAGAAATTAGTGGATGAATTTATAAGCTATGTGTTAAAAGAAATGCATCCATGAACTTTTAGCTATTCTACCTTAGATTCTCTTATGTATATGATACTTTGTAGAGGCCTTATATTTTCTTATTTTAAGGCTTGTGGAGAGTTTCATACCCATCAGATATCATTTGAGTTGTTTGGAATGCATATTTCCCTGCTTTGTACCATGCATCAAGATGTTGGATCTCGGATTATGGAGATACACATCTTGCCTATGGATGAGATGGATATTTTATAGGTGGCAATAGAACTCAAGCACAAGATGTAGGAAGACAAGCTTGAAGAATAGACATCTTTACCCGAAGCATTTTTGTGATATCATAGGAGAACGCGAGCTAGGAGATCCCAAGATGGCTATCACTTGGTTTGGTGCTCAAAAGGTTTTTTTTAAACCAACCTAGCCACTTGAATTGGGTACAAACAAGGAGCCACACACATGCAAGTAAGCAAGAATATGTCTACTTCTCAATTGTAAGAAATCAAATTTTGTGTGTACAATTGAAGGATGCATTTTCTTGGAGCTACACCGATTTGTAGGTGTTCCACTTGAGAATTGTCAAAATTGGATTCCCTTGATACCCAATACCAAGCTCGTCCACTAACACAAGAACCCCAATTATGCCAAGTAGGACAAATCCAAGCTTAGCCAACTAATCAAGAGCAAGATTCATATATGCAATTGAGAGGCAATTGATCAAAGAAATTGGCTATTCCTGATCATGGTGGTGTCCAAGAAGAATAAGAAGCTTCGGCTGTGTGGCAACTATAGAAAGCTCAATGCTCAAAGGATACTAGATCCATTTCCAATCCCTCCACTATAGTAGACCAAGTGGTGGGCCACGAGATGTACTCATTCATGAATGGGTATAGTGGCTACGACTAGATCTCTTTGGTATCTGAGGACCATCATAAGACCACGTTCATTACTGATGAGTAGGGTGCGTATGTGTGCAAAGTCATTCCTTCGGGTTTGAAAAATGTATGGTCCACCTTCAATAGTTTATGGTGAAATCCTTCAGGTTGTATCAAACCTAATTCGAATTGCTATATACTTGGATGATTTTTTTGTTTACTTGGTAGCAATCAATCATCTTGCTTGCCTCAAATAAATGTTTATTAAATGTAGGTAGAGGTTGGAATCTCTCTAAATATGGTCCAGGTGTGTCTTTTGCATTACAGTAGGTATTCTACTTGGACAAATCATTCCCAAAGATAGCATCCAAGCCGAGCCATCCAAGATCCAAGGAATCGAGCAAATGTCAAAACCTAAGAACTTGACATAGCTATGATCATTCACGGGTCCAATGGTCATGAAAAACTTTGCCAAAATTGTTGCACCACTTTATGAGCTTACCAAGAAGGACACCAAGTTCACTAGAATGAGGACTATCAATAGCATTCTAGGCATTCTTCTACATAGCAAAGGTGCGGTATATTCTTTCATGTTCATGTTGATGCTTCAACCTATGCAATTGGAATCATTTTGGCACATATGACTGGTAGATTAGACTACACAGTATACGTTGCCAGTTGTCGCATGATCACCCTCAAGTGCAACTACTGTACCATCAAGCGTGAGACCCATGTAATGGTTTACAATAATAATAAAATTTGACACTGTTTGCTTGGCAATCATTTTTTTCTATGTTGACCACCGAGCATTATTGTATTTGATTAAGAAAAAAATCTTCTAAGGGTATGGGTGCATTGGATGTTATTGTTACATGAGTACCCATGTGAATCCATAAATCGAGAAAGTCCCATATGGGTGCGTGATGAGTTGGATGTTGTTGTTACATGGGACTTTAAAGTTCCATGGGTTAAGTCCAATGTAACAACAACATCCAACTCATGTAAATCCATGTTGTTGGTATCGTCCATAAATCTATAAAGTCCCATATGGGTACAGACTCTGTCTCGCACCTAGCCATACTAGAGCAAGCACAAGGAGTCGACACCAAGCTCTTAGATGCTCAGCTATTGTAGTGGACATTTCTAAAATCGAGTATGAGGATCTACCACAGGTTTCATATCCTCGTATCATGGCTGGGGCTATGCTCACTTGGCAGGCTATGAGGATATGCTCTAGCACCTATTGTTGAAATGGGTTATGCCACCAAGTGAGCACATTGTGAGACAACTTGACTAGATCTGTTTGCGAGCATATAATTTCCATGTATGGTTGTCCGATCGAGTTTGTGAGTACCAAGGCTTGAATTTTATGAACGAGGTATTCATTTCACTCACGATTGAGTTCATAATCATCCACCAATTGATGACCACCTACTAGCTACATGAAATGGCCAAGACAAGTCCACCAATAGTGTTGTCAAGTCCATTCTAACTAAGATGATCAGTATACATTGTCGATCTTGGGACACCAAGCTACTCCTAGCATTGTGGGAATACAAGATAGCTTACAAGGTCACAACAAACCCAACCCCTTTTGAGATGGCTTATAGGCTAGAAGTTGTGGCCCCCTTGGGATAGTGCCATATCATCCTACCATGTGGTTACTTGTCTTGTCTCAGCTTCAAGGTGCTCTCTAATGGTAGTCGAGGGAAACCCTACCATGTGGTTACTTGTCTTGTCTCAGCTTCAAGACCCACTCAACATCAGATGCCTTCACACAAGCCAATTTCTCTAATTCAGGCAATTACTAGGTGTCATCATCCACACAATGCAGCTAATTCAATTTGAGACACCCCATGCACTATCCGTAGTGACAGTGCTCTAGTCCATAGAAGGGGTTCTCTCATGCAACAAGTTCTTCTTGTCCAATTGCCTTTGCATCCTTGATTTTCATTTTCTTGGAGCTGGTATACGTCCCTTGAGTCCTTATACTACATCTTAAGCCTCCATCTTGCTTATCTTATTTCTCATGGCTTGTTCCTCTAGCTCTGATTACTCTCTGATTAGCCTCGACCAAGCCCCTCTTTTCATAGCTTCGCACCCCATTGAGTGGATGGTGGCAGTGAGCTAGTCCATGCCGAAGAGATATCATTTGCATGGGTCATTGTTTGCTTGGGTGTAGCTATTTTTGGTGAGGTTCAGGGACTTTTTGGTATATGGGTATCTTTCATGACCCATAACTTATGCATTGCTCAACGGAATTCGGCAAACTTTATCTTCAAGTTGTAGTACACATTCCAAATTGAACATGAGAGTAAAAAATTATGGAATAAGGATTAGGAACGAGACCATTAAAGCATTACAAGTGCTATATTGCATGAGCATGCATCCTAAAGACTATAGGATACATCAATTTATTCAAAAACATCAAAATTTTGCTCTATACATACATGCAACCAATTAATCATTCCAAAGTACACTACGTGACTTCTCCTCAACCCAAGGACACACCTAAATGAGATCATTATGCATGGGTTAATGGGACTCCAATGTTGTGCTAAAGTGATGCATACCCATTTGAGGGCACGCTTCATAACTTTCTTTTGATTTGTTGAAAACCAAAACGGATTGAAAATTTGGAATGCAAACTATTGGGAATAGTGCATGTTGGTCTTAAAACATTGATAGTTGTTGGTATTGGTATCTTAGACTAGATTCACCCTAAAATGGAAGAAGTTGGAAAAGTGCAATTTGGGCATGTGCAAAGATATTTTAATAAATCCAACACTATTTACAATTTTGAATTGTTTCTTTTTCGATGCCCTTGCTTGCCATATGGCTCATAAGCATGCCAAAGGTCATTGCATTTAATAATACACAACAGCGTGCCCTTTGGCCTATTTGTGTTTTGAAGCATTTTAGGCCACATTACACTTGTTTGGGATATCCAAGTGCTGACGTGTATCATCGGAGGGGGAAAAATTTAGCGGCTTACTCCCGTAAATTTTGAATTTTCACACCTCTCGCCCATCAAATCTTGGAAGATTAAGTACCTAGAACCTCGCCTGCCCTACAACCCACATGCACCTCGATGTGACCTTGCACAGACTTTGGTTTGCCATTGTTTTCTTTCGGGTAAGTTGTCTTCTATTCTTTGCTTGCCTCACCAGCTAGCTTCTTTGGGTCTATTCTGGACTGATCGTGGCCATGGCATCAATGGCAACATGTAGCTCGCCATGGCTTGCAAGAGAAGCAGACAAAGGCTACGATATAGGAAAGTTGAAAAGTCAGGTCAAGGCACAAGGAACAGAGTGCGGGTCTAGGAAACCATCGGCACGGTATCGACTCAGCAACGGAATACACTTTTGCAACATCTGTGAAGGGAGAAACAACGAGAAGGAAGAAGACTCCTTGCAGAGCAGTAGCAAGATGTGATTCCAGATGCATGCATTCGATCAGTGCCATCGGAGCAAAGAACACACTGTGGTGTAATGATTGGTGGGAGCATTTGAGGCAGCAACATCAGGCCATTCAGGTGATTACCACTCTCAAGTCTTCACAAGCTTTAGCCTGCACCCTAAAGTTCGTAGAGTAACAACCCTACCAACACCTCAGGAGATGCACGCCCAAGAGGCGATGCTCTCCAACCTAAGAAATGGCCTACAGAAAGTGAAAGGGGTGCACAGTTTAGATCAACTAGTTGCAAAGAGGGTGACATTAGCTATGTTGGTGTCCCCTGAAACAAAGGAGAAACGGCTTGGGCGCACAATGTTGAAGATGTTGTCAATCAAAAGGACCAACGTGGCTCTAGCGGTTGGACGTAGAGCAGAAGCAATGCACGATCATCTCGATCCGAGAAGTCTGTGGGCTTCAATAGAACACAAGAAAAGGAGAGATAGCCTAAGTCTGGAAGTCATTGCTATAGTGATGATGTTTTGGCACAAAAATATGAGAGTTTCTCCAAATAGAAAGAACATCTATAAGAAGTGGACAGGACGCAAGGTGTTTGAGGAGCACATCATACACATGCTAGATACAATGCAAGTCAGTGGTGCCTAAACTAGCCCGGTGGTTGTTTGTGATTGAGCTTTGGGATAGTTTACTTGTTTCATTTCTTAAACCAGGCTCAAGGACTAAATGTGATTGTCTTAAACCAGCACAGTGGCTGGAACATCATGCAACCGTAGGTTGGTTCAGCTCAATCGATAGTTATGTGATTGTCTTGAACCAGCGTGGTTGAACAAACATTAGTTGTTGTCCAGCGGTAGCATGGTTGAGCAAAAATTAATAGCAATATATTTCGCAATATATTGTTATTTTACTAAACTAGCCCGATGGTTGGAACATCATGCAACCGTGGCTACTTCAGCTCAATCACCAACTATGCGATCGTCCTGAACCAGCATGGTTGAACAGACATTAGTTATTGACCAGCCCGGCGGTTGAAATTATTATGTTTCTTAGTACTTAAATTCTTCAAATTTAATTTCTTGCTATTTGGGTCATATACCACTGTTAAATTGTGGAATTCAGAAATGAAAAGCAATATATTGTTATTTTCTAATGGTAAAATTCAGAAATGAAAAGCAATATACTTGTTATTGTCTAATATGTGTAGTTGAGACCGTCAGGCTAAACCATCCTGGTGGTTGAAAATGATAGTGTCCTAAACTCTCGGTGGTTGAAATTGTGACTGTCCTAAACGTGTCCTAAACCAGCCCGGTGATTGAAATTGTGACTATCCTAAACTTGCGCGGTGGTTGAAAATTGTTTTGCTTCATTATATACTTTAATTAGACTGTGTTTTGTATTCTTTTAGTAGTAGCAAAAAGGGGGCTCATTGTTTTGTTGTTCCCACATGTTGGGTCAGCAGACGGAGTTTTATCTCAAGTTTGTGGATCAGAATCCAGACATTTCAATTGGGCAGAGGAGCTTTGAGCATTGTAAGCCCTGGTACGTCAGGAAACTCAAAGACAGGAATGTTTATTGTTGCAAAACACACATAGACTTCGACCTGACCTGGCAAGCTATGAATGACTTGAGATCTGGTCGTGTTGGACCATTGCTCCATGGGGATCGATGCCCATGCCTCCCTAATGAATGCGCATTCTGTAGGTCACCTGGATCCTCATCATGTGTTGCAAGGGAGGGCAGGTTTTGTAGCTTGAGATCTCTGTGGGACTCAGTGGTTTGTCCAAAGGGAGACCGTGAGTGGCACACGATTGAATGCATTCGCGACACATGCAAGCATTGCAGTTTGAAGCTGAAGAAGAAGATATTCAATGTCTGTCCAAATGAAATGAGGGAAGACAACCACGTTGCTCTAAAATGGAGGAGATTTGAAAATGTCGACGTTAAAGGATCCGATCAAAAGAGATGGCTACGGTCATGTAAGAGCACCCAGCCAAGGGAGCTTGTAGGTCACGTGGTTTAATCCATCCTAAAATATGTGCTTCACAATTTCACGACTAGCTGCTGGCAGGATGAGCAGTTCAGGATGTGCCTTGCCAATTTTTCCCATGACATTATTGCATCTATCATAAATTTTATATGAAATTATTCTTTTCAAGAACAAGATGAGATACAAAGTGCTCACTCTGTTGCTGACTCACAGGAGTCCAGGTCAGTGCAACGACCTTACCATTTCTACATTTTAGATGATAGGGAACATGACACCCTATTTGTGCAGCATGCTTTTCTACTGCATTGGGAATGGCTGAAAAAGGAAAATCCCCATGTAGAAAATACAAGACAATATTGGGTGTGGTCAGATGGTGCTGCCTCTCAATTTAAAGTAGCGTGTGGATTCTACTTCCTCTCAAGGTTCAAATCCTTGACCGGTCTAGACATGATGTGGAATTTCTTTGGGTCTAGCCATGGCAAGGGTGAACAGGATGGATGCGATCCTGTTATTAAGCAAGCTCTGTTTAAAGACCAATTAGCATGTCCTCAAGAAAAACTCAATGATACCCATGATGCTATGACATGGCTTATAGCCAACCTCTCCACAGGCGCGCATTCAACATACAGTAAAAAAAGCCTTAAGAATATTGTAGTATGCAGAGTGTTCCATGAAGTGAAAGTGGATGAAGTGCAAAGGAGAAGCCGACACGATTGCAAGAAAGTTAAAGGAGTTCGTGGTCTGCACAACATATGGGGCTTTTCAAACAACCAACTGAATAAAACGAGAAAACTTTCTTGTTTTCTACAGTGTGTGCATCATAGGGGATCATGATGATTGTGAGAACATTGCAACTGTGAAGACATTGGAGCGAGTTCAAGTTTTCCCTCTATGTTCAGATGAAGTGACAAACAATGGAGAGACAAATGACTTGCCACAGTTTGGGGAGAGTTTTGATGACTTCTATGATTGTCTGGAAGAGGGGGATAACTTTGCAGTTGTTGTAGTAATATAGTATTATAATATATTGGCAAAATTTTTCATATATTATTTTTAAAAGTTTCAAACCATTGGCGAATTTCAACTCTTATTATTATTTTTCTTTAAAATTTTGGCAAAATATTATAGAGCATTTTAAAAACTTTCATTGGTCCCACATATGTTAGAAACTAATAATATAAAAAGCTCCCTCTCTTTTCTATTTCAGAATAAAAAAAGACATGAAATAGCCAACATTTGAAACTAATAATACCAAAATCTACCTCTTTTTCTATTTCAGAATCTACTACGACATGAGATAGCTAGCATTTATAAAGTATGCAAAGCATAAAAATTTTCAAGGATAATGAATATCCTTCAAATACATTGTAAAGAAAGTTCTCAAAGTCAAGTTCAAATAGTCCAAGAAGCTAATTATATCCTTCCCTTTTACAACTTAACTTCCACAGTGCTTACGAATAGATAGATAGTTGAGATTCTTTTTCCTTCATGACTGTTGATGTTGGTATGTTGCTGATATTGGTATTTTTCACTAGACATACATAATTCATGTCATTCTGGCCATAGTGTCAAACATGTCTTGATTATATTGCTATGTTTCATTCTGTTTAATCTTTGTATGGGAAACCACTAGACATGTCTTTTGTGAGAGAGCAAGTATAATCCTTTATTCTTGGTTGAGCTATGTGTTATGAAGGAAGTTATGGATCATAGTGTATAAGATCAACCTTCTTCCTTGCTGTTTTTGGGTCATGGAATCTAGTATTGATATGTTGATCAAGTCTCTTCCGAATAGGAATTGTATGTAATATGTAGAAATACATTTCTATAGATTGTGTCTCAATTGTCTTTTCATTACCGTGTACATGGATGTCATGCTACAATTATATCTTCCATTGATTCAAATAGAGATGCTATAGAAACACACAAGGGAATTATATTAAATGGCTCTTTATTAGATTCTCAAAGGCTTTGGAGGAAACAAAAAACTATTATAGTATATTGGAATCTGGATGAGGCGGCTTTCCTGTTGTTTTGTTTTTGGTCATGGAATCTAGCATTGATATGACAATCGAGTCTATTTCAATGCATGCAACATATAGAAATACAAGTTTATAGCTTGTCTTTTGATTATGATATACATGGACATGGATGTGATAGGACAATTATGTCTTCCATTGATTCAAATAGAGGTGCGATACAAGCATACAAGGGAATCATATTAAGTGGCTCTTCATTGGATTCGCAGAAGCCTTGTATTGCTTTCGTGATCCAATAGCCATCTTAAATCTGCACCTAGATCCTCGTCGAGCTATGTGATCTATCGCGAGCTTCCACTGGCTAGCTTGCGTGAAGATAAATCAGCGAGGATTATAAAAGCGTGAAGATAAATCAGCGAGGATTATAAGAATCATCGACGGTCAGCACGCCTTGTTTGTTTTCCTGGAGGAAATGCCGGATCCAGCTGACCACAGAAGTATGGATGTTAGTATCCCGGTCCCCGACTCAGATGGAAGAGTCGCAAAATGTTGGAAATGGAGACTGCGTGGAGGAATTTGTACTTTCAGAGATCGTGGGCAAGCTGTGGAACGCGGAGGCTGGAAGACTCTGCCGTTCGTTATAGGTGACGTGAAATTTTGATGCAGCTAGAGCCTAGATGTATAGCCTAATTTATCTTCCTGGAGCTCACAGTCACAGGAGACTAGATCTGAGTAATCCTTTTATTGCAACACCTTTTGATGATTTTGAATCTTTTTGATTGCCTGCTGATAACTCCGAGCAGAAAAGATTGCATTTAGGCTCTTCTTTTTTATTCCAGCGGCTAATTCTGTTCAGATTTGGGAGTGATGGATTGGACTGGTCTTGCGTGTTCCACGATGATTAGTTACAGAATTTATAGCGATGATGTATCGAAGTGACAAGAATGATCAAGTCGATTGCCTGTGAGATTACGTGAAGTTCAATTCATCCTAATGGTGATTGATTGATTTTCTCTCGATGCAGGCAATGAGATTTGTGATCAGTTGGCGACTATCGGCCTGTTCTTTAGCATGATCCTCTTCCTCACCGAGCAATACCATCTTCAACTGGTGACGGCCTACAACATCTTGAGCATTCAGGGCGGAACAGGCTACATTGCTCCTGTGATCGGAGGCTACTTGGCGGACGCATACCTCGGGCGTTTCCGGACGCTCATCATCGCCTCCTGCTTCAACTTGGTGGTGAGTTCTGTGAATAACAGCGCTCTTTTTCTCCAATTCGCAAATTATGCTCGATTTTGCTTCATCTTCACTGAGGAATTCTTTCGGCACGAAGGGAATGCTGTTCTTAGTTCTTTCTGCGGGGATCTCTTCCCTCAGGCCGACCCCGTGTGCAACCTCAAACCAAACTTTCACGGATTGCGCCCAGCCAAAGGCAGTCCAGCTGCTTTTCCTTTACTCAGCCTTTATATTCATAACAATCTCTAGCGGCGGCATAAATCCCTGCGCTTATCCTTTTGGTGCGGACCAATTCGACCGGGACAACTGGTACTACTTCGGTAGCTATCTCTCGATTGTTCTCGCAGGCACCCTCGTTGTGTATGTCCGACAGAGCGTGAGCTGGGCCTTGGGTTTTGGCATACCCACCGTGATAATGGCAATTTCGATCATTCTTTACATTCTTGGTACACCTTTCTACAAATTCGAGATTCCAGCAGGCAGCCCGCTCAAGGAGATGGCCAGAGTGTGCACTGCTGCATTTTGCAAGAGGAAGCTGACACTGCCGCGGGATTCCAAGAGCTTGTTTGATCCTCCAAGGGATGAGCTCATCAAGGGGGAGAAGATTGATCATACTAATCAATTTCGGTGAGTTCTTCCTTCTTCTTCCTCGTGTCACCTCGAGATCTTCCTGTTTATTACCGAGTGATTATTGACTGGCTTGTGTTGTTGCTGCAGATTTCTTGACAAAGCTTCCATAGTCACCGATGGGGACCTTGATCAGCACGATGCCAAGGTACTAAGACCCTGGAGACTCTGCACAGTGCACCAGGTGGAGAAGCTGAAACTCGTATTCAGAACGGCACCGATGATGATCTCTTGCATGCTGAACATGCTGGCGATAGCGCAGCGAACCAGCTTCACTGTATTGCAGGCAAACACAATGAACAGGCACATGTTCGGCTCCTTCCAGATCCCCGCTGGTTCCATTGTAATTTTTGGCATGGCCTCAACTATGATAGCCCTGCCGATATACGACAAGGTGGTGCTGCCGATTGCAAGGCGGCTAACAGGAAACGAGAGGGGCATCACATTCCTACAAAGGACAGGCGTGGGGTACGTGATAGGAGTTTTAGGGATGCTATTGGCGGGGATGGTGGAGGGCAAGCGAAGAAGCATAGCTCGAGAGAACGGGTTGACGGACAAGCCTCAAGAGGTGGTACCGATGTCGGTGTTTTGGCTAATTCCAGCAACGAGCTTGATGGGCTTGGGGCAAGCATTCAACGTAGTGGGGATGAGAGAATTCTTCTACGATCAGGTACCTGAGGGGATGAGAAGCACAGGATTGTCACTGAACTCATGCATGGAGGGAGTCGGATATTATCTGAGTGCGGTGGTGCTAACTATAGTCCAAACTGTAACGGCGAGGGGAGGGAGAGTAAGCTGGGTGGATGATAATCTCAACAAGGGCCATCTCGATCGATATTAGTATCTTGTGGCTGCATTGATCGTTCTTAATCTACTCTATTTTGTGCCTTGCTCACGGTGGTACACTTATAAGAATCTCGACATGGTTGCTCCCCTTGTTGCTCCTCTTGATGGTGGTGCAGTAGGGCATGCGGGAAGAGTGTTTCCTACCAACACCGAGCCTGAGCAGCAACAAAATAAGGATGGTGAGCTCCCATTGATCATCACTGCCGGAACAAGTTCATCATCAGCAGGAGCTACAGGAGAGGCACGAGAAATAGTCCTGTTGGAGGAAGGTCTCCCATATGGTACTCCGCCATCATCGTGATCGCTTCGCATTAGCTCCACAAGCATGCATTACATTGGGAAGAAGCAGCTGAGGAGTAGCGGTGGCTTAGCTGGAAGGGAGTGAGCCTATAGTCGGCCTATCTAAGCAACTACCCTTGTTTGAATCTTGCTCAGAGAGGGTAGGTCTTGGGTAGGTGTGCTCCTTGATGGGACCCTAGGTGGGAACAAAAGGGGAAACAAGGTGAATGATATTTAATCATTCAGAAGGCCTCTCCAAGATTAGAAAAGCAAACAAAAAAGAATCCACTTGAGATGGTGTGGAGAAAGACCGCATGAGATAAAGGGGAGAGAGAGAGAGAGAGAGAGAGAGAGACTAGGGGGGGGGTGGGGTGAGGGAGGGAGAGAGAAAAGGTGGAGTTGGTGTGTAGGAAGAGAGAGAGAGAGAGAGAGAGAGAGAGAGAGAGAAAGAGAGAGTCAACCACATTAAAGTCTGCATTCAAGTACATATTGGAGCTAATGAAGAGAAGCCAAGTATTAACATATTGTCTACAAATTCTAGAGATGCCTAATTTCTGCTTAAAATGTTGCTAAGGCTACCCCGAGGGCAGGCCAAAAAAAGAGAGGAAGATGAAGCAGAAGATTAAACATGAGCTACACAATGAGTGAGGCATTACAAAGTGATTAAGAAGACATGGAAGGAGATTAAAATTGGCTCTCGAATTTTTAAAAAACATTAAAAGACTAAACCAATTTAAATCGAACATCAACTCCACAATAAGCCACAATGAGCAAGGATGTAAGAACACTTCGAAGAAGATTAAGTTTGGCTCTCAAATTCTTTCACAACGTTTTTAAAAAAAAAGTACATTTACAACAATTTACATCAAATATTAGCCACATTTACAACAATTTACATTAAATATTAGCCCAAGATGATGAAAAGACTTCCAAGAGATTAAGATTGGCTTTGAGAATTTTTAAAAATGTTTTAAATTAAGGACATCCATTTTAAATCAATTTAACTTGAACATCAGCTACGCAATGAAATAGGCATTATAAGATGATGAAGATGACTTCTTAAGATTTGGCAACTATGATTAAAAAAAAACTACATGCTATGGTGTATGCCTGGTGTATATACTATTGTCAAGAATTTCTTGGGGGGTCATTATGTTAAACTGGGCCATATAGCACATGCGATCAAGGGGTATTAAAAAAAACCCCCTACCTATGGATTTTAATAACCTGTATAAATCCCTTTTATCGATTTTGAGATGATAATAGGATCCCTTATGTATGAAAACTTCCACTTTTTCCATTCACTACTACACACGGGTCTTATTTTGATGATTAAGTGCCAATTTTTAGTGTGCGTGGGGTGCTAATCGTCGGTAAGCTTAAAAAAGTGTCGCTATGTAGCGACGTTTATAAAACGTCGCTATACAGCGACATTTGCCAGACTTGTAAACGGTCGTTAAATAGCGACTCTAAGACACTTTCCTATAGTGACATTTTACAGAGAGTGTTTTCTCCCATACTGACCTTTAAAGATAGTTTTTTCCAATGACAAAAAATTTTTCTTTTCATACATGTTTGATTCTTTGAAAGAATAAAAGTACAAGAGCATATACATCAAGTTTGAAGCTCATATATTCATGTCCAAGTTTGAGATGAAAAAAATCAATGAAGAGCATTTACATCAATGGCTTCATCTTGAGCCAAGTCTAGCATGCCAAACAAGTCTATCTCCAACTCTATACCGAGGTGATCTCGTATATCATCCTCATACTCTGGCATCGTACGTTCACCTAAGACTTGATCATCTTCTTTTATAAAGTCGGGTGATTCTTGATGATCGTCATCTTCTTCCTCAATATCGTCATCTCCATCTTCCTCCCATACGATGTCATTATGCACATCTTCCTCTTGGCTCACATTGTGATCTTCATCTTCTTCGCTAGATCCATTTAGATCAATTGGAAGATGTCGAGCATAAAAAAAAGTCTGGCCACTGATTGTGTATGTGCTTTCAAGCTGCACAAATCCTCAATGTGTCATCAGTGGACCGATGTGTAGCATGCCAAGTCATCAACTCCGCTACGGATTTGCATCGAAACATGTGTTGCATTCTAGCAATGATGGAAAAGTGTCTCAAGACCTTTACCGGGATTTGCTCACCCTGTAAGTCATCTCTATATCGTTGTTCCCCACACTCCAGACAACTAGCCAAATCTCCATGCTCCGATACAACCGAAACTGAATTAAAAACTGTTCACAGCTCTCCCTTCTCCAAAGCTCTCTCTCTCTCTGGACAAACACTAGGGCCCAGGACAAATTGCAAGCATGGATGTTATCATAATCCGTTCCCACCATTGTTAGCATCTTCTTCGCTTCATTTCTTGATGCGGGCATGGTATTTGGTACAGGCAACATCTTCTAGAGCAACCTATCCCAATTCAAACGTTTATACATAGGCTTCGAATAATGAGAAACTATGATGATTCTTAAAACAAACAATATCCAAATAATGAGACAAATTAATGCAGGAGCTAACCTCATTAAGTTCAAGACACTTGTATTCGACCACCCATACTTTGCTTGCAGATTCAAGATTGAGAGGCAAGCTCATAGTTTTGACATCCCAGCACCCTCGTACAATTGTGTTGATTGCAACTCTTGCATATTGGCCTCAGACTCGAGCATCATGCATACATGTGATGTAGTGCCCCTAAAAATAGAATCCATTATCACTACTACATGAGCCCTATTTCAACACTTAAGCATCGACGTTTAGTGAGCGCGGGGCACTAATCATCGTCGGTAACCAACGTTAAGTGTCACTATTTAGCGACTTTAGGCAAACGTCGCTATATAGTGACGTTTAAAGAGCATTGCTATATAGCGACACTTATTAGACTTGTAAATGGTCACTATATAGCGACACTTATTAGACTTGTGAATGGTCGCTATATAGCGACACTGAGACAGTTTTCTATAGCGACGTTTTACAGAGTGTTTTTTCCCATACCGACCTTAAAAGATAGTTTTTCCTAATGATAAATTTTTTTTCCTTTTCATACATGCTTGAGCCTTTGAGAGAATAAAAGTACAAGAGCATGTACATCAACTCTTTGAAGCTCATATATTCATGTCCAAGTTTGAGATGAAAAAAATCAATGAAGAGCATTTACATCAATGGCGCCTTCATCCTAAGCCAAGTTCAATGCACCAAACAGGTCTATGTCTAACTCTATACAGAGTTGATCTCCTATATCATCATCGTACTCTAGCATCGTATGTTCACCTAAGAGTACTTGATCATCTTCTTCAATAAAGTGTGGTGATTCTTGATCAGCGTCATCTTCTTTCTCAATATCGTGATCTCCATCTTCCTCCCGTACAATGTCATTATGTGCATCTTCCTCTTGGCTCATATTGTGATCTTCATCTTCTTCGCTAGATCCATTTGGATCAATTGGATCTGGCATTGGTAGTGGCATCTCCATATCCACATCTCTATCTTCAAAAATTTGCTTACTTCGTGGTGCAACTTGGATCACATACCACCATCTTGGATCATAACGATTCGGATGAAAAACCACCTATATTGAAGATGGGTGCCAAATGCCATCAATTATATATATGAAATTATGCTTAAGTACATATATCAATGGATCTTTAAAAATGAAAGCTTCGATTAATTAAATAATTAGTATGCACCTACTCACAATGCTTGGGAAGAACAAAAGTATCACTTTCATCGGTCCAAATTTTGGTGGAGTCTATTGCAAAGAAACCGCTACTGTCTTTTCTCACTGTCGCATGGGGACCATTGTAAATAGTTCTAAACCATTTTACATCAAAAATGAAAATACTACTTCGTCTAAAATCAATTTCATAGATTTCGTGTATGTCCCTTAATAATCCAACTGGTATCCGAAGCACTTGCTCGGCTATCTTGTGTGAAGTCAGCCATGACTCCTTGAATCAATGCATTCCACGTGAAAATGTCGTCCATATGACCATGATGCACTGAACTTTTTGTACTGCAAAAGAGCATCATTGAAATAATGAAGATGCATCTATTTTATAGCGTATATTGCCACAAATAGTCACTTAATTACATCAAGAGGTAAGAAACTTACATGCATCATACATCCATATGATAACTCTCGCTCGCGTTCATTTATTTTCTCTCCATCGAGTTCGGCTTTACGTAGAGCCAGTTGTAGCTAATCAAGTGACATGTGAGTAGGGAGAGGGGCGAGATCCCATGGATATGGTTGCGATCGCCTATACATTACTTTGAATCTCATCCTTGCATTTATTCTTTCTGCTTTGGCCGCTTCATATCTCTCAATCCACTTTTGCATCTCCTTGCTATTGAGGATACAAAACTTATTGAATTTCTTCATTTGCTCTTCGCTTATCTTTCTTTCAATCCCTTTTCTTTGGGGAACATCACCAATGATGCGATCATCATCCTTGTTATGTCAAGCTTGCGGCATATCGTGATCTGCGGATGCAAGAAACTCTGTGATGTCTACTAATGACTCTTGCACAAGCCATCCCTCTACCATGCTTGCTTTTGGTCTTACTCTTTGTCTTACAAATCCCTTCAAAGTTTTCATAAACCGCTCGAGAAAAAACATCCACCGGTACCTGCAATGGCCACCTCATCAATTATGTGCACAAGCAAGTGCACTTGAGTCATAATGTTCAAGGGAAAGTGCTTCTCAAGCAAGCATATGGCTTCGATGGATTCCACCTTAGCCTTCTCGATGCTCGATATGGAGATCTCTTTTTGAGATATCCACCTATTTCACATGCCCATGTAAGATATATTGATAATCAGTCTACAGATTATTTAGATTAAATTGAAGAAAATGCAATCAATGCGATTTGAGTAAGCATACCTCATAATACCACTGATCTTAAATATAGCATTTCTAACATATTCTTGTAAGCACCCTTTTATTGTAATTGGGAGGATGAACTATCAAAGCAACAAAGAAGTCATGTCAATAATATAACATAATCATAATTACTCTAACGCATCACGATTGTCGATACACTAATTCTACAGCTCAGAATACCAGTAAGACCTTGTTCCAATCATGGGACTTGAGCCCACTAAGCTTATTGTCCTTTGAAAATGCTTTTTTCAAGCAATGCATGTACCCTGTGGGTGTTTGAAAAGAGCCAATGTCCGCCTTGACTGCTGCCTCCTCTCTCGTGGAGGATCCATGTTGCTTTCGAGAGGATAACGTTTCCAAAAGCATGCACTTGGGGCCACAAACGAGACATCCTATTCATAGCACACAAGTCTTCCCGCACTCCTCTCGAGTCTTTGGAACCAACCAAGTGTGCCCAAATAGTAGCCCCCACATTCTTGAAGATATGCATGGGATCCAAGAGATGATTGATTTGTAACTGACCCCAATAAGGAAGCTCGTGAAAGATTGATAGACTCTTCATACCACGAGGAGGTCCCTCTCCATTCGCCCTCCAAGCCTGAATCCAGTCACTTGTCCACCATACTGGCCTCATCATCATCTGGCACATCTAGGAGACTATCCTCTTGCTCAAAGTG
Source organism: Dipteris shenzhenensis (assembly GCF_047967505.1). Taxonomy (NCBI): domain Eukaryota; kingdom Viridiplantae; phylum Streptophyta; class Polypodiopsida; order Gleicheniales; family Dipteridaceae; genus Dipteris; species Dipteris shenzhenensis. The sequence continues at coordinate 36,263,599 of NC_141620.1, forward strand.
TGAAGGTATACGCACACCCTTGCCACCCTCTGTGTAAATATAAGATCTTGAGAAGATCTTATCTTAAGGTTTCGTGTCGTGTATGCATGCAATATTAATCACCACAAACTCAAATAGCATTGAATCCATCACCATGTGTAGCACCAATGGTGGGACTTGGTGTAGGCTCCTCCCCATACATCCACAAGTGGCACATGACAATACGGCATTGATGTCATACTTCTCGCTTGCAATGAGTGCAATGACAATACAATATCTTCGTAAGCCACTCTGCACTCCTGGACGTTGGTGCATCATCTGACGAGCTTCCACTCATCCCTTCCATCTGCACACCTCCAAAATTACAACACAAAATGCAAGGAAATCCATTAAGATCCAAAAAATACCCATGAGCTCCTTCCTCTCTCCTTAAATTAAGTGCCCTGAGCTGTCGCTATATAGCGATGTTATGCCCTATTCCATCACTATATAGAAATGCTTTTAGGTTATAAGTGTCACTATATAGTGACGCTAGGGGCTAAAACCTGAAACCTTGTGTGACGTTGTCTTTCACAAATCTATTGCGAAAAAAGCAAAAATCTCTCCTCCAACCTTATATTCGGTGACCTTGCTTTCCTCCAACCTCTTTCCCACACTCCTCACTCCTACCCAGCCCCTCTCCCAACACTTGTGCTCCCTCTCCACCCTTCTCCCTCTATGCTCGTGTGAAAGGAAGTTTTTCAAGAAGGTGTTATCTCTTTAAGTAATGTAGCTTTATTTTTTGTGAGATTTCGTTTTGTGACTGTTGAAGCATGTTTCTTCTTACATTGCTAAGCCTATGTGCTAATTTTCATGCTTGATTTTCAGAGGTTAAGGACAAAAAACGAGATTTGGTGAAAGAAAGAAGACTCACCTCTTCTCTTTTTGGTATTTCTCTTCCTCCTCTTTCCCTTCCTTTCGTGCTTTCTGCTTGTTTGTAGACTTATGCTTGTCCCCTCAATCCAATCCCTTTGGAAATTTGCTTCTCTAAAGTCCTCCTTTCTCTATCTAGTTATCTGAAAAATGGTACGAAAGTGCTTTCTCTCTTTTCCTATTTTTATTTTCGTGATTTGCATTGGCCTGCAGCTAGCACATTAAGTGCTAGTTGTAATGATGGGTGTAGGAACCCTCTCTTCCCCTCTCTTCTTTTCTTCCCTCTTCTTCCCCTCTTTCCCTCTTTTCCTCCCTCTTTCCCCCCTCTTTTCCTTCCTCTATTATTTCCTCTTCTTCCTCCCCTTTCTTTCCCTCTCTTTTTCCCTCTCTTTAATTCTCTTTTCTCAATTTTCATAAGCATATATGCATTTGTGTATGCTTATGCTCATATGCTAAAGTAGATGCATGAGCATATGCTCATATGTTTACGCTCATGCATGAGCATATTTCCCCTCTCTTTTTTCCTCTCTTTTCTTCTTTGTCCCCTCTCTTTTGGCCCTCTCTTTTCCCTTCTTCCTTCTCTTCTTTTTTCCTCTCTTTTCTTCTCTCTTTCATCCTCTTTTCCCTCTTTTCATAAGCATATGCTAAAGTAGATGCTTATGTTTATACATGAGCATATGCTCATGTGCTCATGCATAAGCATAAGCATGTGCTTTCTCTCTTTTTCCCCTCTCTTTTTTCCTCTCTTTTCTTATTTTCCCCTCTCTTTTTTCCACTCTTTTCTTATTTCCCCCTCTCGTTTCTCTCTTTTCTCCTTAGCTACATTTGGTTCTTTTTTCTTTTGCTCCTTAGCCATATTTGGTTCTTTTTTTTTAAACAGATTCTAAATGCAACAACCATGCCCTCACCCATGGCTGTCCTCCCAAAATCCCAACCCGGTTCCTCACGTTGGGGTGATTCGAAACATCTCTTCTCTGCTAGCTCACGTAAAAGAGAAGATTACGCACGATAGTGACTGGGTGAAGTACAACATCCAAGTGGGTGCGCTTGGGTGGGGTCCAAGCCGAAGGGTAGTGGAGCAAGGGTGACTGAGGAATGCACGACACAACCTATGAGATCTCCATAGGTTTTGGACAGACTGCCATGACCGTTGGAGCACTAAAGATCAATGTATAAAGGACATAATGGTTTGTGTGAAGGCCTTCATGGAGAGCCAGTACATAATCCCTGAAGAGCATGACCTCATATTAGAAGAAGTGAAGGATGAGGTCCTGAGTGACCCGCCTAGCGGCTCAGAGGAGGAAAGTACCTCAGACAGTAATGCAGAGTAGTAGACCTCCTCCACTATTTTGGCATTTTTGGAGAATGTCTCTTTTGGAGATAGATTTTGCTTAAGCATACTTTTGGAGATAGATTTTGTGCTCTCTTTTTGTACATGAGAACTCTTGTTTAACAATAGTATTTTTCATGATATTTTTTATATGTGAAAACCTTCTTGGATTCTACTTGTCTTTCATAAATATTTATCCTTTCAAAAGTGGCTTTTCATAATTGTCTTAAGTAAATAATTGTCCTTTGTGCGTTGATGTCATTTCATAATTTTCTTAAGTGATTAATTATCTTTTCATAATTTCTTGAGTTTGAATTTCATAATTGGTAATTAATTGTCTTTCCATTCTTACTTGCTCTTGTGCTCGTTTTTGTTTTTGTGTTTGTGTCTGAGTTTGTCGAATCCCCCCAAAATAGACATGGGATCATGTCGCATGTCTGATGAGTATGAAAACCCTCGTAGGAGGAGACATCATGATCTCTACTCTCCAGATGACTTTGATTCCACTCAACCAACTCCTCAGGGGCCTACCCTTGCAACTACCCCTGTCCCAACTCCTCTCAAGCCTAGCACTACGACTACCCCTTGGGGAGCTCCTTTCCTAGCAGCCTATGGATTTGCCAGGAGTCCCAACGAGTTTGTCGCATAGAGGAGCGATGTGGAGGCATCGAGATTCTTCTCTCTACTATCCCAGAGGACCTCAGCTCTTCCCTCTCCTACACCAACGACTGGACCTACTCGAGAGCCATCCCCTCTAGCCCCTTCGACCGAGGGGTCATCATGTGGGCATACCCATCATAAGGGAAGGAAGAGTAGGAAGGGTCGAGGCTGCTATGCTGACTTGGGAGATGTAGACAAGTCAGCACACTCACATCCCTATAGGTCTTCACTTGGTCATGAGACCCAATACTAGTCAAGTCCCTTGCCCTCTCTCGCTCCCTCTACTACTTCTTTCTCCATAAGCGCTTACAGTAACACCCCTCGCTCTAGCTCTACCACTCCCATGACTCCTCCTTTCTCACCCGAGGACTTGTACTATGAAATCACTACGGGTGAAGAGATAATAGAAAATAAAAAGGGCTCAGAAGTGCTGGCCACCATGAGGCGGTTGATGAGCCACTACTTCAAGAGCGGCATAGCTACTGACTGGAGGTACCAGGATGGAAAAAAGAAGAAGGTAGTCATTGATGAATTGAAAAGACAATACCCTAACCCCCCAAATTGGGAGTTCAGTGACAATTACATGCAAGAGCGCATGTGTTCTGTCTTGAAGCATCATAGGTCAACCTTGCAAACTTCCATCACAAAGGGGAAGGCTAAACCCAGCTGGGTAGACAAAGCTGACTGGAAGTATTTGAAGGAGTATAGGAACCATCCCAAAAAGTTTGAGAGTCGTAGGAGGGCTGCAAGGAGGCGGCTGGACTCCATAGGTACTTCGCATTTTGGTGCAGGCGGACGGTTGGCATTCAAGGCATGGGTGGTAAGTCTACTTCTTCTCATTTATTTAATTGTTCTATTTGTTTTATTACATATTTCATGCACTTTATCTAACTTTTGTAAATTGGGCCCACAGGAAGCTGTGATCGGTCGCATTTCCACAGACAAATAGGCAAGATGCACATTCCGCATAGGAACGAAGCCGTGGTTTATTGAGCAGGAGGCCATGGGAGCGACAGTCAATTGGGCTGAGGTGGCTGCTCGCATGGTATAAGTCTACTACTACTTGTAATCTCACTTTTTAAATTGTTTTATTCTTTAAGTTCCAATCTAATTTCCAATTAATATGGTTTCGCTCTTAGGGTGCAAGCTCGAACATCCCATCAGTGGAGGTGAGCGACGGAGGCAAGTCTCGAGGGATTTGGCTTACATGGCTTCGACGAGGTCCAAGGATTAGGCATAGCTCACGATGGCTAGGGATCAGGCCAGTGCAACCATGATGATGATGATTCGGATGAGCAGTAGTAGTAGTAGTAGTAGTTTGTATATACTTTGGCATATATATGCTTGTGTATGTCGGCTCGTTTGAGCGATTTTGTATTACTCTTTTCGAAAGGGAAATTTTGTAACAAACAAGGTTGTATATCTTCGGCATGTATATGCTTTTGTCTCTTGGCTTGTTTGAGCGATTTTGTATTTTTCATGCATACATTGGCCTGCAGCTAGTGCTTTAAGTGCTAGCTACAGTGATAGACATAGGATTACCCCTTTTTTTTGGCTCTTCTCCTTCTTTCTTTCCCACCTCTTGTTTCAGCTCTCTTCTTTCATTTTCTCTCTCTTTCTCTCATTCTTTCTCTCTTTCTCTCCTTCTTTCTTTTGCATCTCTCTTCTTTTCTCTCTTTCTCTCCACTCTTTTACTCTCTTTACCTCTTCTTCTTCCACTCTCTTCTCCTTCTTTCTTTCCCCTAGTCTCTTCTTTTGGCTCTCTTCTTTCATTCTTTCTCTCTTTCTTTCTTTCCCTCCTCTCTTCTTTCCTCTGTTTCTTTCTTTCCCTCCTCTCTTGCTCTCTTTCTCTCCACTCTTTTCTTCTCATTCTTTCTCTCTTTCTCTCATTCTTTCTCTCTTTCTCTCTGTCTTTCTTTCCCTCCTCTCTTTCTCTCCGTCTTTCTTTCCACTCTTTTACTCTCTTTCCCTCTTCTTCTTCCCCTCTCTTCTCCTTTCTTTCCCTCCTCTCTTCTTTCGGCTCTCTTTTTTCATTCTTTCTCTCTTTCTATCTACTCTTTTCCTCTCATTTCCTCTCATTTTCTCTCTTTCTCTCATTCTTTCTCTCCAGTCTTTTACACTCTTTTACACTCTTTCCCTCTTCTTCTTCCACTCTCTTCTCCTTCTTTCTTTGCTTCCTCTTCTTTTGGCTCTCTTCTTTCATTAATTATCTCTCTCTCATTCTTTCTCTCTTTCTCTCCTTCTTTCTTTCCCTTCGCTGTTCTTTCCTCTCTTTCGGCCCTAAATCGTTGCACATCCCCCCCACAAGTACCCCCGGGGACCTTTTTGTCCACTTTTTTCTTTTCTTTGTATGATTGGACATATTCTAGTCTTACAAAGGGATATATATATATATATGTATATGTATACTCTTTCTCTCCTTCTTTCTTTCCCTCCTCTCTTCTTTCCTCTCTTTCGGCCCTAAATCCTTGCACATCCACCCACAAGCACCTCGGGGACCTTTCTGTCCACTTTTTTCCTTTCTTTGTATGATTGGACATATTCTAGTCTTACAAAGGGATATATATATATATCTTTCCCTCTTCTTCTTCCACTCTCTTCTCCTTTCTTTCCCTCCTCTCTTCTTTCGGCTCTCTTCTTTCATGCTTTCTCTCTTTCTCTCCTTCTTTCTTTCCCTCCTCTCTTGTTTCCTCTCTTTCTCTCCTTTCTTTCTCTCCACTCTTCTTCCTCTCTTTCTCTCTTTCTCTCTTCTTTTGGCTCTCTTATTTCATTCTTTCCCTCTTTCTTTTCTTTCTTTCCCTCCTATCTTCTTTCCTCTCTTCCTCTCTTTACCTTTTTCTCTCTTTCTCTCCAACCTCTTCTTTTTCCACTCTCTTCTGCGTTTCCGTCTTTCCACTTTTCCACATTTCCACATTTTCATATTTCCATGTTTCCATCTTTCTGCCAAGGACTTTTACCATTAATAAAGTTATAAAATCTTTCCTAGCACACTTTCTTCGGTAGTCGATGGCACGAGACAATGGTGAAATGAAGATTACACAAAATATTATAACGTTAATAAAGTTATGAATCTTTCCTTACTCTTTTTATATGTTCCTTTTCTTTCTCTTTTCTCTCTTTTTCTCTTTCTCTTTTCCTCTCGTCCCCTTGTTCTCTCTTTCCTCTCTTTCTTTCTCTTTGCCTACCTTTTCCTCTCTTTCCCTATCTTTTTCTCTCTTTCTTTCTCTTTTGCTCTCTTTTTACATTATATGCGATGAATGATTTATTTTTTACATTCTTGGTTTGTAATGTGTTTATATGCCCCTACTTGCTTGTTGTTTTCCACCAGATTAATGGACTGCCCAAATCTTGGGCAGCCTTCCCTAAACCCAAACCATCTCCCTCATGTTACCACCATATGGCATTTGGATTCTCTGCTATCCCAGGTCGTAGAGAAGATTAAACACGATGAACAATGGGTGAAGCTTAATGTGGAAGTGCATGTGCGTGGGTGGGATAGAGATGGATCTTCAAGGGAGAAACATTTCTTGTGGATTACAAGATCCAGCATGAGGACCCTCTGCAAGCTTTGGAGGAATCGATTTGAGCGCAAAATTGATAGATTGGATACCATGAAGGAGATAATGTATTGTGTTGAGATCTTGTTGGACTATGGGTACATCATCCAGGTAGAGTACTAGTATATAAAACAAGATGTCTAAGATGCTCAAGATCCCAAGTGACCCTTCTAGCCATGAGAAGGAGAGTGACAATACGAGTGATAGTAACACAGAGCAATAGTAAAATTTTTTCTTTAACATATACATGACAATTTCTCTTTTGGAGAACAATTTTGTTTACAAATCTAGATCCATGATAATATCTTTTATGGAGACCAATTTTGTTTATCAGTACGATTTTTGTTTAACACCGATAGTTTCTACTTTTATCACTATTTTCTATTGTTGAGCCGGATGGCATGTATAATATAGGATAGTTGTAAGCAATATATTTTGTAATACATGATGAGAGAGTTGTAGCAAATTTTCTAGCTCAGAACTTGGCTTTTGACTATAAATTAAACTTGAGTTTTAAGTAGTAAATTGTCTTTGCATTTTTCCATCCTTAGATATGATGGTAGTCTCTTCTCAAAATGTAGAAGAATAAAATGTAAGTATTTATTATTTTTTCCACTTCTTATTTGATTTTGTGTTTGTGTGTTTCTATTTGTCCAATCCCATCAAATTAGCCATGTTGTCAGTCTCACATCCGGAGGGTAGAATCCTAGTGATTAGGGGACTCATTGTACGAGGAGAGATCATGAACTCTACGGTCCATAGGACTTCGATCCTCCTAAGAAGAGGCCGACTCCTTAGGGGCCAAATCCTTAAGGGCCTACCCCTTGGGGGACTCTTTTGTTAGGAGTCCATGGCTTCATCGAGAGTCTTGATGCATTTGTCATAGCCATGAGTGACATAGAGGCATATAGATTCTTTTCTCTTCTCTCCTCTCGGAGGACCTCCATTGTCCCCTCTCCTACAACCCCTAGGGGTAGAGCGGGGACATCAATGGCTTTTCCTATGAGACATCCGTCCCCTCTTGCTCCTTTTGAGGGATCATCATTAGGGTGTCACCTGCCATAGGTCTAGAAAGAGTAGTAAGGATCAAGGCTACTGTAGTGGCACGAAGATATAGACAAGTCTGCACACTCCCAGTACTCTAGATCTCCCCCTATTCATGAGACATAGTTCCAGTTTGGTCCCTTGCCCATCGCTCTCATAGGCCCTTGCAGCCCTTGCACCCCTCACTCCACTACCCCTCGCTCCACCCCTTGCTCTAGCTCCACTACTCCCACTCTGCAGTCTAGCTCCGCTACTCCCTCCACCGCGCATCCTTCAGACTATGTTTCCTCGAGGACCTCTTCTACCTCGTGAACAACATTGGGGAAGTTGTAGAGGATAATGATGGGAGGTGGGTCATAAAGTACATGAGTAGGTTGATGAGCATGTAATTCCCCAAGGATATCTTGAAACCTTGGAATCAATAGGATGAAACAGCCAAGGATGCCATCATATATGCCATATAGTGACAATTTTCCAACCCTCCCAAGTATGAGCTTGAGCGAGGTGCCATGCTTACACACATGGGAGAGCTCCTAAGGTCTCATAGATACAAGTTGAGGGAAGCTATTAAGAAAGGTAAGAACAAGGGTGGGTGAACCCTAAAGGTTGGAAGAAAGTGATGGACTTCAAGGAGAATCTAGATGCGTTCATGACTTAGCGGAGGTGACAAGGAGATGCCTAGAGACCATAGGTGCTTTGCACCTTGGGAGTGGTGGCAGACTAGCCAACAAGGCATGGGTGGTAAATGTATATTATCTTCTTTTCCATTTACATCGAACTCCTTGAATTTGGATCCATAGGAATCTATGATTGGTAGGCCTCCGGATAATGCAAAGTAGAGAAGGGCGTCCAACATTGGAGCCAAGACTTGGTTTAAGGAGATGGAGGAATGAGGATATAGAATCGATTAGCAAAAGGTGATGGAGTGTCAATTGAGTATCATCAATGTATTACAATTGACGCCCATACCAACAACCATACTAATGCTTTCTTTGTGATAGACACACTGAGATGGACAATCTGACACTAGTAATGGATTACCTCCAGCAGTCATAGGGAAGGTCTTACCTCTGTAGGTAGTGTCTACTCCCTTTACAAGTGGCACAAAGCCATGATTATGTCATCCAAATATATGACATTTATTTCAAGGAACAATGGAAGATGATCAAAACAAACATTCATCAAAGATAGTCAAACAGTTGACCATGAGGACAAACTTGATTCTAGTTTGCCAATCTACAAGTGTCCCTCTCAAACTTATCAAGTTTTGAATAGAAGTATCTTGAAATCCACTTCAAAGTACCGTAACCTCAATCCTCAATATAAAAGATGAAAAATGCATTCAACCTTCCAATGTTGACAGTCAAAGATAGTTTGACTGAGATTCGGTCAACACATATAGTCAAACTTAGTCAAATTTGCCAAAAATAGTCAAGCTTCATACAGAGATCTCGGAGGCCAAAAAGGAGGTGATAGAGAGCAGCTCTTTGAGGGAATTTGGTGAGAAACTTGGGTAAAGAAATGCGTCAGGTTGCCATAGCCAATAGCTTCAATCCTGACTAGTTTTTCTATCGATACGCCTCAAATAGTGGACCGTTAGCCTTCAAAATTCATCAACAGCTTCCTAAGAAGGTTGCCCAGTAGCAGCTCAAAGGATTTGAGCAATGGTGGCTCCAGCAGGCTCAATTTGAAGAAATGGCATGGGATGAAGCATGAAGTAGAACGGGCTGTAGAAGCTTTATTTCTTCAATTCCTCCTAGGTGGAAGTGTGCCCTAGCTAGGGGAAACTACAGATGAAAGGGTAGGAGCAATTATTGAGAGATGAAGGAGAACAAGAACTTGGAAATTTCATGGGAAGAAGGGGAAGAAAAGCTTCAAAAACCTTCATGGTGGTGAAGAATGTTGGTGCAAGCATGGAAGCATGATGGAGGTAGACAAGAGATAGAGACAATGGCACAAGTATGAAGGCAATGAGCAATTGATTTGTTCATAGAATGGAGTACATATAGGCAACTAGGCGTGAGTAGGTGAAATCTAGATCCACAATCATCTCAATCAGGAAGACCACCAATGTCTCCTAGAATCTCTCAATCACACACCACACTCCTATATTCACTCAATCACACCTAGTGACTAACACATCATCAGTCACACCTAACTCAGGCACACCTACACACACACATGTGTTCACACACTCACTCACATGATTACTCACAACCATAGACCTTGGTATGATCCATTACATCAATTTGTCCTTCATACCCCCCCACAAATTGATGACCTCAACCCTAGCAGTGGAAACTTCATGGCTTGCCCACCTCTAGTGGCAACACACATGATCCACAATCTGGTACTCACTCTAGTTGCATCAGGAGTAGACTCATTTGGGCATCCTCACCCCAACATGATCTCACTCTGACTTTGGTCTACTGGTTTACAAATTGGAAGACTGGACAATGACTATGCATGGGAACTCCCCATAGGTCTAACAAGGTAAAACATAAGACTAACAATCATTTGAGGGGGACATCCCAAGGAAGAGAACCCTTATTGACCACACACACAAAAATTCTAAATTGGAGCTGTGAGGAAATTCCCCCCTTTGATGGCATATCTTGTCCTTTTTCTCCTTCTCTTCCAACCTACCATAGTGTGAGGTACATTGTCATTGGAGAGGTTCTTGGTGTAGCCCTTCTTGTAACTCCTTTGCCCTTTGACCTTTCTTGCATCCCATATGCCTTCACATAAATCAAATATGAAGAGGGTCTTACCACTTGTTAGTAAAACAAGGGCAGTGTCTACTCTTGTACATAGAAGCTCATGAATGTATGGCATAATGCAATCATCCAAATGTAAATACACTTCAACTATCATGATAGAAACTTCAATCATCCACTGAGTCACATTCAAGCATCAAATAGGCTACATGATTGTTGTCAATGAAGCTCATCATCCAAACATATACATAGTATGCCAATAAGGCTACATTTAATTTCTCTGCCCAATCAGAATGCTATGGTTCTACTACCTTGGTGAGGATAATGCATAATATTTTGTTGGTAGGTTCGGCCTATCCATTCCCTTGGGGGTAGTAGGGTGTGCTTTTTCTATGATTACCATAAAGCCAGACAAAAGTTATTGGATTACCTCATTGACAAAATGTGTGCCTCTATCCGACACAATTTCAATGGAGCATCCGAATCAGGTGATCACATTCTCGTATAAGAATCTTGTTGTGCTTTTGGCATCTGCCTTCCTGACTACTTTAGCTTCAGCCCATTTGGTAAAGTAATTGGTGGCCACAATGATGTAGCGTTCCTGTGTTCCCTTTGCTGCTACTGGATGGATGGGACCCACATAGTCAATCCCCCATTTTTCAAATGGTTTTTGTGCAACAAATGTTGTTAGGGGATTGAAGTCCTTGTGTTGTGGTTTAGTAGTCCGTTGGCATACATCACAACCTTTGACATATTCATAGGCATCTATCTAAAGTGTTGGCCACAAGTAGCCTGCGAGGAGGACTTTTCTAGCTGTGGTTTCCCCTTGGAAGTGTCCTCCTGCAATGCCTTCATAATCTTCACTCAGGATTGGCATGATCTCATAAGGCATTACAAATCTTCTTAAAATGTTGTCCTTGCCCATCTTGTATAGTTGTCATGCAATGAGGTGCAGCTTTTAAAATTAGTTTTCTGGCATCCACTGCTTTCATTTTAGGGGGTGCTCATCTTGTGAGATTAAGTACCCAATGATATCTCCACACCAATATGGAACAACATTGATCTAAAATAGTGTGGCATCTAGCAAGTCATCTTCTACTCTAGTGGCTTCTTCTCCCGAATTGACACAAAACATGTGATCGGCAATGTAGTGTTGGGCACCTTTGTGGACCACTATTTTGAAGTTGAAGTCTTGAAGCAAGAGGAGCCATCTAGTTATTCTTCTCGTTGTACACGAACACTTCACAAGATAAAGCAATGCTTGATGGTCGGTGTAGAAGACAAAATCATTTGCCAGTAGATAGTGCCGAAATTTCTTAACACTATACACAATTGCTAGGGTTTCTCTTTCTGTGGTGGTATAGTTGATCTCCCCATCATTGAGTTGTCAACTGGAGAAGTATAATGGGTATTCTTTCTTATGTTCACCAGGTTGACAAAGCACGGTCCCAATCGCATACTTGGATCCATTAGTATGAACCTGAAAATCAATATCCCAATTGGGAGATATAAGGATGAGTGCTGTGATTAGGCACCACTTTAAAAGCTCAAAAGCTTGGTCGCATTCTTTTGTCCATAAGAATTTCACTAATAATTTGTAAAGTGGTCTGGCTATCGTGGCATACCACAAGATAAATCTTCTATAATAGCCGGCATGTCCCATAAAGACCTATACACCTTTGGAATTTGTAGGAGGAGGCAATTCCATTATGATTTTGATTTTGTCCATGTCAGTTGCAATCCCATGTTGAGAAACGATCCTCGAGAACTATTGGAATACTTCAAGAATTACACAAGTGGTAGTGTCCTCATCGTAATGCCAAGACGACTAAGAGAATCTGAAGTTCAAGAAACCGATAGCATTGGAGAAAGTCCAATCTATGAGGGACCAGCAAAAACTCACACAATAAACCTCGCCGTTAAAGGGGAGGAAGAAAAACTGGCTTTCATTGGGAAACAACTTTGACAGGAAGATGAAACCAAACTCAAAGCACTCCTAATGGAATACCGTGACTGCCTAGCATGGTCATACAAAGAGATGAAAGGAATTTCACGAGATGTGGCAATACACACGATACCTATAAGGAAAGGTGCTCATCCTAAGGTACGTGGACCTTCTCGCACAAATCCTAAGTATGGCACCATGGTTTATGATGAGCTGAAAAAACTCTTAGATGTGAGATTCATCTATGAGATTGAGCACATTGATTGGGTTTCACCCATCATCATCATGCCTAAATGCAACAAGAAGCTCAGAATATGCGTAAACTTAAAGAATGTGAATGCTGCCACAATTAGAGATCACTATCCCCTACCCTTAATAGAAACAATGTTGGAAAAGGTGGCAGGCTCCAAAATATATAGCTTCTTGGATGGCTTCAGTGGCTATAACCAAGTGAAAATTGCTCTTAAAGACCAATAAAAAACAACATTTGCTATAGAATGGGGTATTTTTGCATATAGAGTCATGCCATTCGGCCTTTGTAATGCCTCTCATGTTCACAACCTTCAAGTCATTTCTGAATAAGTTTTTACAAGTGTTCTTGGATGATTTGTGCATCCACTCGGAGAAAAAAGACCCCTTCAAATGTCTTGAAGCGGTACTAATCAAATGTAGGGAGTATGACATCTCCCTAAATCCAAAAAAATGCCAGTTCATGGTCACCCACAGAGTTGTTTTGGGAATGACCATCCAAAACCACAACACTGCAGTCAGGGAGAATGTGGGGACAGGAGCTATAAAACCAATTGTGCCTAAAGCGTTGGATGAAACCTCTTCAACGATGATCTCATGCAAATCAGCTCCCCTGCAATAGCATGCCATAGTGGGCGATACACAAAGAAATGTCAATAACTGGATACAAACACTGGCAACCATCGACAACTGCCATTCATTACACCCCATCTTCTTGTAGATAGATGCTAAGGTGCTATAGGTAGATCCCCAACTCACACATGAAGAACCAATCAATCTAGAGGTTCCATTTTTTATGGCTGACCTCGAGTGGGATAATGAACCTGAAGAAGGTACCCATACCAATGATGACTCAGATTTTCCTTGGAACCTTGAAACCGAGGCTGAGAATGCTAAAATTGAAGATCAAATCTTTGACAATGACTTAGCCATTCTGCATGCCCTTATGGCAGTCGAGCTTCCAAAAGTTGAACCTCCAAAGTTGAATAATAGCAAAAGATTCTACAAGAAAGCTGAAGGAGAAAATCGCTGAAAAGACAAGGCCGAACACTTCAATGAATTCGAACAAGTCCAAACAAGGATCATCGAATTGTATCTTGCAAAGCCATCTCCCTCAAAATCTGAGCCACCTCCTCTTAAATGGTCCCCTGAGGGACTAGAAGGAGTATGCGCAGCAAATGAACCCTTACTTGGGAAAACGAGTGAAAAAGTTACCCCACAATTCAACGTAAGAAGTTTCGGAAGTATAAGCCACATGTGCAGATGAAGCTCGATCAAGAGATTTCAAAAAAAAAAGTCACTAAGAGCCTAACAAATTGGTTAATGATACTATGCCACCCAGTACCCATAGCACATGTCAAGCTAGTTTAACATTTGGGGAGAACCAAGATTGTGAATTGAAGGGAAAAGCAGACTCCTGTGACCTTTGTTGACATGCCATTCACTATTCCCAAGGGTTTCCCAAGGGTTTAGCCTGTGAATCATCGGCAAGGCATATGTTAAAATTAGCCTTTTGCATTGGTGGGAGACCCCATTCATTGTAGAGCTCCTTTGATAGGACATTTACACCTACTCAACCATCCACTATGGCTTGGACTTCATTATATGCCTTGTGGATCAAAGGCACCGTAATGTTGCGTATGTCATCTCTCTCACCCATCCGCACAGGGATATCTTCGATGTCTTCCATAGGTGGAGGGGGATTTTCCAGTTCAATCCAGCCTTTGAAACTCTCCTAGAGATTGGGACAATTCTGTAGTAGGATTCCAATGGGAATTGACACAGGGCAACTTAGGATGCTAGAGATTGCGGCTCCTTCAAGTTGACGTGGCGGTACATTATGTTGCAGAGTTTGTTGTTGGAATAGAGGCTCAAGTATAGTATCAATACTTTGTGGGGCCAAGTCATGGATTGGATCTTGAGCTTGCTTATCAGCCTCAAATTGAGCTTGTTTCTTAGCCTCAAATTGAGCTTGTTCCTTTTGTACCCATTGTTGAAGTGCTTGAAAACGAGCCTTCTCCACCTCTGCATTTGGGTATGGAGCTTCTTTTATTTGAGGTTCGGGAGCTGATGTGGATGAGCTTGGTTGCGCATGCTTGGCGGAGGTAGAGGCACTTGTGCAGTCTTCTTAAGAAGCCGTCTTGGTTGGATTGGAATGTTAGGGTCCTTGGTGGCCTCTTTTTGCTGGCATGTAATTACATGCACAGGTTGTGATATTACACTTGCCGGCCCCAGACTTTGATGGTCCACCTCAATGATGCCAATTGGGACGCCATGCTTAATATTTGTTTGTTGTGGCACCTTATTTTTCATGGGACAATCCATATAGACATGTCCTATGCCACAATCTCTGCAGAGTGGTTGGAAAGTGGCGGTGCTACCACGATGAAGGCACTCTGTGATCCGTTGATTTTCTCCACAATCGTAGCACTTGATTGGTGCTTGATATGTACTGGGTAGAACTTGATTTGTGTAGATTGGTATTAGACCCTTTGCACCTTCTACATAGTATACTGGGTACTCTGCTTCATACTCGAATGGCGAGTCTACTTCCTCAGCTTGCAGTTGTTGTATTGGAATTGCCTGAGGAGCTGGATTTGGCGCTCTTGGATATGGTCATGGATTCAGATTCTTGAGTAATTGTGGGACTTATGTTTGAACAAGAATAGGATTTAGCCTCAGAGCTAGGGACGCTTGTGCAAGTGCCAGTTGCCTGTACACTGGCATGGGTGCCGGTTGGTATTATTGAGGTCACGGTGGGTTGTTGTGCATGTTGAAAATGTAACTATTTTCATCATTGCGGCTGACTACACAAATATGGCACCACAACCTTGGCGGTGGATTTGCTTGTGCAATGATCCTCACTCTTAGGATCGGGCATTCATTTGCTGTGTGATTGACCATGTAGTGTGGAAACCATACATTCTCTCATCGTGAATAAGTTTGAGGTGGTGGCTAAGACAAGTGAAGCTTTTGTTCCATGGCCTGCATCATTTCATCTTTTAGCTTCATGGTCATGGCCTCTAGGCGATCTTTATTTGACGTTTTGGTAGTAGACTTGGATTTGCCCTTTTTAGAGCATTTATCTCATGCACTGGATCTTCCATCATCACTGTTGGTGTCAAAGTCGGTCATGCCATCCTCGATGTCAATGGTTGCTACATCAGCAGCATTGAACATTTCATAACTGCTAATCTTTTCATGTCCTTGTGGATTTTCTTCTTTAGGCCTGCAATGAACTAGGCCGTGAGGTATTTTGCATCGAGGCATGGGTCACATTTGGCAATTCATCTTTTCATCTTGCCCAGGTATGTGCATACATCTTCTCAATGGCCTTATTCGATCTTGCTGAGTTGGAGGGCAGGATCATCTTATAGTCTCTCCATTTGAAAGCGTCTCTTGAATTCTGTATGAAGTGTCCCATGTGGCTCTCTCTTCCACTAGGAGGTAGGTACCATTCTGACACTTCATCAGTTAAGGCCATGGGAAACCAAGCCACCTTGGTTTCATTGGATTGATCTCCACTTGCTCGGCATGCAGCATTAAAATGCTAGTGGAAACGGGCTGGATCTCCCCTACCATTATATTCAAGAAGTTCTAGTTTTTCCAGGGGACACTTGCCTTGATTGTTATTATTTTTGCAATTAAAGAAATTGTTACCATCTCAACGAGGTCAATATCCCCATCATCGTCGTGACGGCATCCAGCCATGTCGTGGTGTGGAGGAGTCAAAGGGATTTCTTGAATTTCAAGGAGGGAATCGGGATAGAGGATTGTCATAGGCGGTGGCTGTAGCGGAGTTGTATGCAAATTTGGCAAGCATTGGAGTCGGAGGCATTGGCCGGAGCGTAGCTGCATGCAGATTGGGCGAGAGTTACAAAGGGTGTCTCTGCCATAAGTGTGGTGTTGTAGTTGTGTTGGGAGGGTTAGCGATGTGTTATTGTTGTAGGGACCATCGTTTTAATAATGTGCCTAGGATTGTCCCATGTGTGTAGGGAAATATGCCGATGTCGACGGCTCGTCAATCGGAGGTCACGGTGTAAAGATATGAGCAAATTAGTGTGAAATAAGGCCCACACGGGGGTGCGAATGAGCGAGTGCTAGGGATGAAAAAATGGTGTGCAATGGGCTGAAAAAATTCCCCGTAGCATGGTGTTTTCGTGTGTGAAATCGTGGTTATAACGAGGTCCAGTTTGGGTCCTGAACGGGCGAGATATGAAGGGTTGAAGTAGGGGTAAAATGGGGTCTTTTTGGTTTTGGGGGGGGGGGTCCTTGGTCGTAAGGTTTGTGTGAATGGGCTTTTAGTCCAATTGACGGGTTTGAACTAGGTTAATTCCAATTAATTTAACTAACCTATGATCCTAACTATCCAATTCTTATAACTAGATAGTTACTTTAGTTAACCTAACTAGTTACACTAACTAGAGTTACTCTACTAACTTAA
Organism: Dipteris shenzhenensis; assembly: GCF_047967505.1. Classification (NCBI taxonomy): domain Eukaryota; kingdom Viridiplantae; phylum Streptophyta; class Polypodiopsida; order Gleicheniales; family Dipteridaceae; genus Dipteris; species Dipteris shenzhenensis. The sequence continues at coordinate 36,280,436 of NC_141620.1, forward strand.
GGTCAGTTAATCTAACCTAATCAGACTGTAACTAGTCTATCCTCAATTATACTAACCTAACTGTAAGTCTAACTAACTGAAGTTAGTTAAACTAACTAGGGAGGGTTAATGCTAACTAAACCTAGGTCAATAACCTAACGTAGCCTAACTTACTAACCTAACCCAGGTTAGTTTTAGGGTTAGTATATCTAGGATTAGTAATATATATATATATATATATAAAAATAGGAGGGGTGTCGCGCAGCGGCCGTCGGGACGGGGGCTGTGAGGGGGTGGAGTCGAGGGGGTAGGGAGGGAGGTGTGGAAGGGATGAAGGGGTTTGCGGGAGATGGAGGAGGATGAAGAGCGAAGTGGCACTAGAGGGAGGGCGCGGGCAGAGCTGGTGTCAAGCCCTTAGGCATTGCGGGGTAGAGTAGGTGGGCACGAGGAGAAGGTGGCAAGGCGGGCGCGTTGTTGTTGGCGACTGCACCACCGATTTCAAGCGCTAATGCGGAGGCACCTTGGTTGGCTTGTGCGCACCGCTAGCGGCTGCTTCTGCGCGGAGGGGGGGGTGGAGGGGGAGGGGGTGAGAAAGGAGATGGAGGGAGGTGGTGGTGAGAGAGGGGGGGGTGAAATGGAGGGGGTGGAGGGAGGGGGATGGAGGGGGAATGGGATAGTGGTGGAGGAGGGGGTGGAGGGGCAGTGAGGGGATGGTGGCAGAGGGGGGGATGGAGGGGGAGGGGGTGGTAGAACACTCTCCAAGTCTTTCTCGATGTAGCGGGATTGTTGAGGGTGAATGGACAGTGGGTGGATGGCTAGGTTATCGCTGCGAGAAGGGATCGAAATAACTCACCGTGTGAGGATGGGAGTAGGGTGGTGGTCGATGGAGAGGGAGTGTCTTGTGTCTTGCGTAGGGCTCAGAATGAGGAAGAGAATGGAGGCAAGATGTGAAAGAAGAACTATGAGGGGGTGGAGTGGGTTTTTATAGGAATGGGTATAGGTTTTAGCGTTAAACCTAAACTTTTCCCGAGTCATAACTTTTCGTGGTTAGCTCAGATCGCTCTTCTATAAAAAGGTGAAATGTTCAAAATTGCTAGCTCTACGCATTTGTGTCCATTACCTAGCTTGATTTATTTATCAAGTGGCTTCTTTTTAAGAAATAAAGAAGATTTCTTAAGGTAGTAACCCAAGGTTGATGCTTGGGATTGATATGTTTGACTAGAGTTGGAAAAAATTTAACTCTCCTTGTTATGTTTGTGAAAGATCATAGTAGTTTGTTTTTTACGCATACCTGCGTATGTTTACTCGTTACTTGAGATGCCAGTCTCCTCGACAGCGACACCAAATGTTGGCTCTTTCCCATGGCTTTCGAAGGAAGAGCAGGGTATTCTCAATTTGTAGGGTTCCAAGGATTTTTGTCACCTATAGATATATCGAGGTTCTCGTCTATAGTATACGTGTAGCTTAGGACCTCGAGTCGTATTTCGGTAAGAGATGTAGGCTTAAGTGTGGTAAGAAAACATAGTGCATGCATGTGTAAAAGGAGCGTGCATCATCATGGTTGAGGTAATGAAGGCTTTTGCCTTCATTGGGGGTTGAAGGGTTTAGGAGTAGTTTAAGGATTAGAGGGAGGTTCAAGGTTTAGAAGGAGGATCCAAGGTCTAGAGAGAGGTTCTAGAGTTTAGAAGAGGTTCAAGGGTTATAAGGAGGATCCAAGGTTCAGGGTAGAGTACATGGTGGAGAACTCATCTCCCTTGAAGTTCATGGAGGTTAAGGGTTGAGGAACTAAGGGTTTAGGGGGAGCATAGGAATGGGAGAGGAAGAAGATGTAAGAGCATGGGGGGAAAGGAGAGAGAGATGAAGAAGGAAGAGGAGAAGGAGAAGGGAGGAGAACGAGGAGGAGGAGGAGAAGGGAGGAGGATGGAGGAGGAGAGGGAGAGGATGGGTTGCAAGGTTGGAGGAGAGGGGAGGAGGAGTTGCAAGGTTAGGACATGATTTTGGACATGGAGTGCAAGAAAGCATGGACACTTGAGACAATTGCTTGGAATACCAAAGTAGAACTCAACACAATGTCCCAAAGAGTGTGGACTTCATTCCACTATGGGATATTTATACAAAGTTAGAGAGCTTCTCTCTCTGCATGGAGGAATTGTAAGACATTCTCTCTACATGTAGAACTTACATGTAGAAGTTGCATGTAGGAGTTGCAAGTTGTACGTAGGAGTTGCATGTTGCATGTAGGAGTTGCATGTAGGAATCACAAGTAGGACTTGCATGTAGGAGTTGCAAGTAGGAGTTGCAAGTAGAACATGCATGTAGGACTTGCATGTAGGAGTTGCATGTTCGACTTGCATGTTGAGGATTCCTAAGAGAGATTATTCCTAGCCTTAGGCAAGTACAAGCAAAGCTTTGCCGCTACTCTACACACACATTCTATACTACATAAGTCCATGTTGGCATAGAGACAACAGGAGCTTCTGTTGATGGATGTCAAGACAACTTTCTTGCATGGGGATCTACATGAGGAAATTTACATAGTACAGCCAGAAGGCTTTGGAGAAAAGAACAAAGAACATTTGGTTTGCAAGATGAAAAAGAGTCTTTATGTCCTTAAGCAAGTGCCTAGAGAATGGTTTCATAAGTTTGATGCTTTCATTCGGTCCCAGGGTTTTAGAAGAAGTGAGATTCACTACTGCCTCTACACTAAAAGAGCTAAGGATAATAGCCTGATACTCCTAGCACTTTATGTCAATGATATGCTATTGGCTAGCAAGAATACTTATGAGGTGGATGCAATGAAGACCAAGTTGCATGAAGCCTTTGCCATGACCTGCATCATGCGTGGCTGGAGTAGGAAACTCATTTGGCTTTCACATAAGCAGTATGTTACAAAAGTATTGGTGTGTTTCAATAGGGAGGGGGGAAAGGCAGTAAGTACTCCATTGCCTCTATATGTGAAAATAAATCAGGCAGATAGTCCCAAATAAGACAAGAGGACCAAGATGGCCAAGGTTCCTTATGCATCAGCGGTTGGGAGTCTTATGTATGCTATGATAGCTACTAGACCGGACATTGTGTTTGCTGGTATATGGCTAATCCAAGAAAGAGGCATTGGGAGTTTTAGTTGGTATATGGCTAATCCAAGAAAGAGGCATTGGGAGGTAGTTAAATGCATCATAAGATACATGAAGGGTACTAAGGAGATGTGCATCGGAGAGATGCGTGTACTTAGGTACACAAATTCAGAGCATGCAAGGCATGTGGATAGCAAGAGATCCACTTCTAGTTATGTGTTTACCTTTGTAGGTGGTGCAGTGTCATGGATGTCTCGTGCACAGAAGTGCATTGCTTTGTCTACCACAGAGGGTTGCAAGGAGGCTTTGTGGCGGCTTGATCGGATAGTGGGAGACTTGGGGATTCATACAGGTGTATCGACATTGCATAATGATTCCATGAGTGCTATTCAGCTAGCACAGAATCCAGTCTTTCAAGCAAAGACCAAACATATTGAGGTAAGGTACCATTTCATCAAGGAGGTACTTGAGGACAAGCACATAGAGCTTGTTAGGGTTCATACAGATGATAAGCATGCAGATATGCCAATGAAGAGTCTACCTAGTCAGTAGTTTGAGTATTGTCGTGTTTTGATGGGCATTAAATAGTATGCTCGCTGGTTGTTGTCCCTTAAAGGCACATTGGCCTTTAAGTGGGAGGTTTTGGAAGATTAGAGTATTCTCAAGGCAGTTCACGAACATCCTCCTCAGTTCTTTGAAGGTAGTCAAATGGCAGCCAGTGATTGATTCTTGTTGAATTCAATCGGCTCGCTTCAAGGATGCTTGAAATTTCAAGATTCCCCTTGATTCATCTTGTGGGATTTCGACATCAGTTTCTTCCCATGTCGCTGCTTGGATTACACCTTCCTTGCTTAATACCGGTGCCGTTCTAGCATCTACTTTCATGTCTTCATCATCTTTTTGCTGCTCATGGAGTCAGAGTTGCAAGCACATTCTTTGGGATATGAGGTTGTTGTCTTGACAATTCGCAAACATTCATTCTCCTGTATGTGCATTACATGCCAACAAGGTTAGCATAATCAATTCAAATCAATCTACATTGTATCTGATTTTGAACTTGTTCGCGACTGTCGGAGCCCAACATCTTTTAAAAGCATTGGATTGAGACGATCTCATCCGTTGGACTGAGCTTTTAACTCCACCTTTTTGGATGTGGCATACAGATGATTGCATTGTTGTCCCAATCTTGTGCAATGCTTCATGGCGCACAAACTTAAGGGGTGCACTTCTAAGAAATCCTGGGTATTACGTGTGTTCAAGGGATATTTAAAAAATCCCTCAACTAAAGTTTTTTTCCCAATAAAACCACCCCTCTTTACTCATGAACTAACAGATTTTTTTCTAAATTTGAATTAAAAAACCCCTTCTGCTATTGTAATCTTGTTAACTTTTTTCCAAAAGTGGGATTAAAATACCCCTCCTTTTAAATACACGTGGTACACTAAAATTTTTGGAGGTGAATCCACCGAGCACATAAACAACCGTTCTCGATCTTCAAAAATTATTGGATAACTTGTTGGTTATTCAAACCTACATTGCAAGCGTTACTGGAATACAAGAGACCGATGCCTTTGCGTGAATAGATTGCTAAAACTACTAACACATTGTTGAAACGGAATGCTAGTATTTGCAGAACGTCTAAGATCTCTCAATTACAAAGTAAAATGCTTCTTGTTGTCTCTCATTTTGGATTTAAAAGAGAATGCACAAGACATTGCATTGAAGTGGAAATAGATGAATAGTGTACATCATATAAGATAGTCAGATCCAAGTCTTCATTACTCAATAGAGTAGATCATTAAATGAACGCATATTCTCTTCTCGAGCTCTCATGCTCTTCTCAATAGAGTAGAAGTTGTAAACGTATATACAACTACTAAGTCGGGTAACAGAGAGAGCGTGTGGGAGCAAGAGCATGAGAGCTTGAGAAAAGAATACGCAATACATACTAATTGTCAGAACACTTAACCATTCTGATACTAATTTCAGGTTGATTAGTTGACCCCTTAATAAGCATAGCTTGGGTTCATTCGATACCTCCGCTTACACACCGATTTTGCATCATCCTTGATAATGATCACGTGCTAGTAGAATTGGGGATTCATGCCCTTGATGATGAAATAACTCTAGGTAAATGAATTGGTAAAGGAGATGATAAAAGTTTACAATTCCTACAAGAACTCTAAACTTAGCTGTGAGCTTACCAAAATGAATGTGTGTCGGCCTTCATTACAAGATTGAGTTTATACAAGTCATCCCTTTTGTCTCTTTGGTACTACTAAACTTCCCACTCAAAGGCTTTCTCCACCCGAATGAGATGTTAGACTTTACGCATCCGCATCTATGGCATATAGGAGAGGAGCAATGGGGCAGCCTTCCCTAATGGGTCAACCGTCACCACCGACATGTGCAAGAATCTAGAGTCAAAATCTATGAGATCATCTTCGATCAAGATGAGAATGCATCGTGTGGCAATTAATACTTGTCCATAATTGCTACCACATTGACTTCAAATAGGCTCACCAAGATTGGATTGTTCTTAAGGTACTATACTAATCCTCCTTCTCATTATCAAGCCCGTGAACCGTGCTGACACCTTTGATCATTTGAGGTCATAAATGCGTATTGACCAACCATCTCATTTTAATAAATTGTCCTTATTACCCTTTTGCATAGTGATGTGGTTTAAGTGCTAGTCCTACTTAACTTGTGCATGGTGGAGCCCAACAACATGTGGTAGGCACCATTGATATCATTCATACTTAGGACTACAATTGCAATGATAAGGAAATGTCCACGATTTTGATTGTAACCTTGCAAATAATTGCTTGGACATGTCATTGGTCTACCATGCAAACAATTAGGGAAAAGATTCCCATCTTGACAATCCCAACTATCAACACACTTTGTTTGATAAAATGTTACGCTAGAATCATCTCCCCTCAATGTTGCCATGAGAACCACCATGTTACATCATAAAATGGTCCTTTTGGTCTAACTGGATGTGGGTTAGGTTATGCAATGTAGACAATTAAAGCGGCCACCATGGATGTTTTTATCGAAGCTACACTTATATATTAATATAAAATCCTAGTGAAAGATTATCGAGTTGATTTTTTTAGTTTCACAATATTGATAGAGCATAGTATGACTTTATATATGCTGTTCTAAAATTTGAAGTAAAAAATCTTGAAAAAACTTTAAAATTTTTTGCATTAAAGTTTCAAATTGTGGCAAATGTTTCAAACAATTATTTTATTAGGGCATATGAACTTTTGATACCACCAAATAAGTTTTGCTTCTTCACAAAACTGTTTTGAAACACCTTTTGTGACTAACAACACCACAGTAGTAACGAATGAGATGCCCTCTCGCAAGGTGCAAGAGTGGCCACAACTAACATCAGAGCGAAAACAAAGGTTTGGATAGTGGCCAATACAAGTGATTGAGGTGCCCATCAAACCAACATGCATCGATAGTGGGCACCAGACGTTTCACTCTAGACTCTTTAGAACCATGAACATTATTTTGGCATTTGCTATGCCAGCTCGATCGTCTGTGTGCTCTTTTACAGAGCCATTTGACTCCATGTTAACAGCTGTGCTGGCTTCAAGCCCATGGTGGCCTGGTCTCAACCATAGAGTCAAGTGTGTGCATGTATAGAGTTCAGTACAGATTAGAACTAAACTAAAGAGCTGCTGTGCAGGGTGATTACTATCTTAAGCTGTCAGAGTATCTGACTTTAAAGTATTGGGTTCATAACTAACCTGAAAAACTGCTTCAGTTATAGTACAACGGTCTACAGTTCTCGCATATGTGCAAAGCCTGCTAGAGCTTCTTGGCCTTTATTCTTGAACCTGTCAAAAAACTCAAAAATGTCTCTATTCCACCATTTGCTACCTCATTTCTAAGCTTTTTTGGCAACAAGCAATCACTAGCAGAAAGGAGTTACCCTCTCATTGCATAATCTCAATTTCCCAATTAACATATACGGCTGTGCATAGCTGTTTAGAGTTCCTCGAGACAGCCACTCAACATTAACAGCAACTGGTGAAGGATATTTTCTTGAACTGTAAGCAAACCTGAGAAACCACATGTTCAACCCAAATTTGAGACCATGCTGTAGTGGACTCTCTCCTATTGATCTCAAAAACCACTGAAGTGAAGTCTCCCTTACCATCGTGCCCCTATAGGTCAGTTTCCCACAGGTAGAGGTTCGAGGGAGTGACTGCAATACATAGCTGCAGTGACTGCAATACATAGCTGCATATGTCCCATACCACAACCACACCCTCCCAAGAGAGGCCTCCCAACAGCTTGACTGGATGGTCCATACACTGCCAGAGTCTCTGTCCGCTTCGATACAGCCCCCAAACTGAAACATTCTTAGCCTTAGTTGAGTGCTCTACACAAACGTTTCCTTCAACCATGGCTAGCTAATGACAAATCACATCACCTAAGCAAATAATAAGTTTCACATCAGTCAACAAGGTCAAGCTCATTATGAAGGTAGCTACCTCCCTCCATATTGCCCAATTTGACACTTTGGATTCTTGGATGACAAAACAAGTACTCTTCTACCATATTATGGAGCCACTGGCTCGTTTTACTCTTCAAACTACATTTCCATAATTTTGTTTGTTATGATTATGTCCAATATCACTCTCGTACTAATATGGACTTTCAGTACCATACTATTGCTCTTCTTTCATCGCAGGGAAAGCTTAGTGTCAAGAAAAAGATCTTTGAAAGGAAGTCCACAGAGTCAAGGCGGCTAAAGTACCTGATGAGTGAGGGTTCATGTTTACTTGCCAACACACGAACTCGACCTAGCTGCGATTCTTTGAAGTAAAACAGTACACTGTAACTCCCGTTCGAGAGTTTTCATGGCGATGCCTATGGACCACCCGTACACTGAAAAACTTTGAAGCTTTTCTGAAAAACTGGGCATCCTTTTTCCACCTTCTTAGGTGTGCAAGAAGCACAACAGGCGACTCAGGTCCTGCGCAGACATTCCCATGAGGCTCAGCTCGCAATGAAGAGCACTTTTTCTCATCTCCTAAAAGAAGCCATTTGAGAGTCCGCAGGAGTGGCTCAAAAAGGTAATCATAGTAAACAACATCAGAGGCCAAGATCAGGTCAAAAGAGCGCCCAACGGCCTGCATGTCCTCCTGCTCACCCCAACGAAGCGCTTTCACGGTAATTTTTCCTCCTCTCCCTGAAGCTCTCAAGACCTCCTCATTTAGAGAAGCGTTGTGAACAAGATTGGGAATAACATGGGGCAAATCGGTGATTGTGGCGTCAGCTCCTAGTAGGGCGGATAGAATTCCAACCATGCCAGTCCCTGCCCCAAGTTCAAGAACCCTCATGTTCCCCCGTTTCGTTTGATCTAGGAAAGCAACACCATCCTGAGGCTCCTTGGATGGAGTCAAGGGCAAGTGCACTACCTTTTGACAAGAAGATGAGGGAACCTGGGTGTCACCATTCTGCAGGATTTGTGTGTAGCCAGCATGATCGTCCCGAAAACTGCCTGCGGATGTGCTGAAGCGATCGGATGGCAGCTGTGGCTGGGCAGCAAGGTGAGGGCAAAGATCCAGGCGGCGGACCTCGCGTTGGTACATTCCTGACTCGCCAAAAAGCTCTTCCAAGAGCCAGCACAAGGCAGAAGCTGCTGGCCATAACTGGAAAGAGAGGCCCTGGGAAGGAAGCTGACGGACGATCAACTGAATCTGGTGAGTACGAAGAGAGTAGACGGTGGTGTGGGAGGGGGAGCTTTCCTGCAGCTCTAGTTGCTGCAAAGCCAGCACTTCGTCCCCATCATGTCCCTGTTCTTCTTCTTCTTCTTCTTCTTCTTGCTCCATTGGAGATCAGACTTTTGGAGCCAAAGAGACATTTAGTTAACTTTGAGGATAGGCATCAAACGGCTAAAACTTGTGTGTATATACGTATGTACACGTCCTCAGTTCAAGCCCTAGGGGCTCCTCACGATTCTCTCTTGGTCACCTCGTATTGGGACGTTACTCGTACTTTCAACTTCTAGACAACTCAAAAAAACAAGTTGAATGATGAGAATCATTCATAAGGCCTACCATATCTAAAAAGAAAACGAATTGGATGCATTGCATGGAAAAGAGGGTTTAAAGGGGGGGGGAGAGAGAGAGAGAGAGAGAGAAGGGGGGGGGCAGAGGATGAACTGGAGAGAGAGAGAGAGAGGGGGGGGGAGAGATAGAGAGAGAAAATAGAAAGTGAAAGTTGGTGAATGTCATTAGTGGGCTTGCCCAAAATATAAAGAAGAGAAAAACATGGAGGAAATGGTGGATATCACATGGTCCCAACCAATCACAAAAAACGAATGAAAATTTACGAAAAAATGAATTTTCCCTTTCCCAAGGGAGGGTGCCTTTACTAAGGCCTTCCCTAGAGGGCAAGCCAAAAAAAACCCTAAGAGGATAGGAGCAATTGTGAGTGTTCAGACCAAGGGCTAAAGCATGTGGGTGTGTATTTGCCCATCTTGAGTTCAAGCCCCAAGGGCACCTCAGGATTCTATCTTGGTCACCCTGTATGGGGGCGCTATTGAGACTTTCAATTTCAGTATAATGCAAAAAAAGAAAAACGGTACGAGCAAGGCCAACCCTTTGTCCTAGGAAGGGGCATGGCTTGCATGGCATTCACGGGCACACAATGGTGGTTGGTTGTGTGACTTAAGGGGCGGACGGCCTAGTGCTTTGAGGGAGCCTCCCTCCAACCGTAGTTGGGAGCAAGGCCAACCCTGTGTCCTTAGGCCAATTACACAATGGCGCGAGGAAGGGATATGGCATTCGCATGGTGCAAAATGGTTGGTCACGTGACTTAAGGGACACCCATCATCATGGACGGCCACCTTTCCCTACCCAAGGCCCACCCATTGCACAAACTCGAGCATTGAGCCCATGCCAGCCAATTTGCAAGCCTTTTGCTTTGACCACATAAGCAAAGGCACTTTGTTGCGATAAATGTAGAGTTTCCTTTTTGTTACGTTGTCCATCGAATGTGTAACAAGGCACGGCCCATGCATTTTCTAGCTTGGGCATGTGTAACTGCCCTCATCATGTCCCTCCTCCTCCTCCTCCTCTTCTTCTTCTTCTTCTTTTTCTTCTTCTTTTTGCATGGGAAATGAATGAAAAAAGAGTAATACAAAGTAAGATGACTTTACATCTCTAAAGCTAGAACATATTCCAACTCAACGCTTTAGCAATAGCTAGAAAGATTTCTCTCTTCTTCCCAAAGAAGAAGAGTGCATTTAGAATGTCTCTATGTATTCTATAATGGAAGTTAATTGGCATTGGTACTCGGCTGAAAGACTAGTCAATTCCTAGTGTACCAAATCAGTTGAGCCGTTGTCGCCCTGATCAGCTACCAAATTTCCAACTAGGAGTCGTTCATCTTGGACTTGTCACTCAAAATAGCCACCTTCCATTGTAATGGAATGAACATTGAAGCCCAAGCTAGCCATTATTGTAGGATCCACCAAATAGGCTTAATCATGAGGCAACCCCTGAAAAGATGAACATGGGATTCCATTTGTACTTTGCAAAAAGGGGAAAAAGGAGAAATGTCTTGCGATTTCACCAAGCAGTCCTTTGTTGGCAAATTAATCTCAAGGATCTCCTACCATTTAAGAACTCCTTGCGAAAAAACAAGCAACCCATCCTACCCCATCCAATATCGTGAGAGTACTGCCCATGGTTGAGAATTGTGTAATTTGAGGATCCACTTAGCACACAAGCTAAAGGAGGTAGCTGCAAAAGCTTCCAATCTGTGACCTCCCTCAACTTTTGGAGTGTGAGCGTATTGCCATGGGAAGGAATGCCATTGATCGTGCCAAAATAAGTTAGAAGCAATCATTCCACTTCAATAAGATCTTGCTGTGAAAATGGAAGAACTGAGGATAGGAAAACCATAGTAGGCTTTTAGCATGGTCAACAGACCCAACAAGGATAGACACTTTCCTTCCATTTGTGAAACTTGCCACAAATTTTGGCCAAACACCAATCCAAGAGTTGTTTCATGGTAACACCTAGCCCAACAGACAGCCAAGATAGCACAAAATAGTTCACTGTTTTATTACTTGAAATCCATATTGTCCAATCCACTATGACTGGCTTTCCTAGTTCAAAAATAGCACTGTTGTTTTAGATCTATTGATCTTAGAATCAGAGACTAGGGGGGACTCGTCATAAAGATTCAAAAGAGTTTCTAGATTGGACTAAGTAGCTTGGAACAAAATTGGAACCATGAAGTCGAGTGGGTGATGTGATGATCGATTTGCTTGAGAAGTGGCTTGGTGACGATGGAAAAAAGTAAGGGTGCTAGGGGACACTCTTGACGTACTAATCTTTTGAGGGGGAAGCTGTCATACATGTATGGATCCTTGAAAGAAGAAATCGAACCCTGGATCAAGAGCCTTAGCAAGGACCTTGTACGATGCATTGAACATCGTTAAGGGTCACCAATCACCCGGATAAAGGTGGCTAATAGATTTAGGGATAAGTTTCACCACCCTTGATTCATAGGAGGAGAAAGGAAACTGCGCCTGAAGCTTGCATTGAACATATTAGTGAGATCTCTTCCACAAAGAGACCAATAGTGTTGGAAAAAGTCTATGGGAATGTCATCAGGGCCTGGTGTTTTCTCCCTAGCCATTGAGTGTACCACGTATTGGATCTCTACCTCAGTAAAAGGGCGTTGTAGCATCAAGGCTTCGTGGGGGTCTACAACCCGATTCATGTGTTCCAAAAATTCATTGAACCAACAATCATATCCATTGTGGCTGGTTGGAGCGGCTGGTTGGAGCAGTGCCGACAATGCTTGATAAGTGTTTACAAACAACCTTCGAAATTGATCATGCTCCAGAGACCTGGAGCCCCTCAAAATCTAGCATGAGCAATATGCTCCTCTTCTCCTTCACAACTTTGAAAAGGTATTCAGAGGGTTTATCTCCAAGTTAAAGCCACCTCAAACTTGATTGGATACAAGCCAGTGCTAGGTGGGGGAGAGAGAGAGATAGATAGATATTAACGTCTCTAAAAGGCCAAACAACCTATGAGACTAAAACAATTTATACATCTGCTAGTGTTGTCTCATCAAAGAGAACAAAATAAATAAGCTAAAAGCTGAGAGCTACTAAAGGTTCTTACAATCAGAGGGACTACAAGTGACCCAAAACTAATGAAATACCAAGCAAGTATTACTAAAAAGTACCAATTGATCAACATAGGCAGAAACCTAATCAATAGAAATGTCGCACTCTTCTCATGTCAAAAATCCCAATCATGGATAGCTCTAGGATCTCATAACTCGGTGCCACACATTTCTGGTGTTTGGCAATGATGGCTCAGATCCAATGAAGATATGGGTGCTGGTCGCGGGGTCTTGGGGGCCTAGGCCTCTGTGACCTAGATATGGCGATGGCTCGGTCCAAAATCACACCACTAGAGTGTGGCAATCTACCTGTGTGTGATAAGGTGGTGGTGGAACCAGGGGTTTTTGATGGCGGGGAGGGCATAAAACTAGCTGAGGTGCTGGCAGTGAAGAAGTCTCTGAGTGTACTTTGTCTGGGTGGGGCTGGTCTCGGTTGTTTGTCTCCCAACAAAGTCTTTCTATGTCACTTGAGCTCTGATAAAAACAAACCCAAGAATTTTTTATCTTCGTACTCCATCACCCTACGGAGCGGGCCAAATCCCTCTCTAAATAGACAGTGGTATCTTCCTCAGATTTCATAATATACCATGCATCTACAGTAGAGAGAGAGAGAGAGAGAGAGAATGGGGTTAGGTTACTTTTGGGTTTACTTTTCTTCTAGTCAAGGTTAGGGTTTTATTGTTTTGCTTTTGCTTATTTTTTGAATGCCATTTCATGACCCCTACAACTCCTCTTTTGACACGAGTCTACCTGCATACTCCCGTCAAACTTGCTACTCTGAACTTGTTCTCTTCTCACTCACACCCCTTCAACATTGGTATGGAGCATATACGGTTTATGTGCAACAAGGATTCGTTCATCAAGGTTGGAGAAAAATAGGCACTCTAATGATTCATGGAGAGCGGCATGGTTGGATAGAATTTACATTTCAAGCAAGGCATGGTGGCTTGACCCTAGGGTCCTTGGGCAAGTCGTTGGCACATCTACAGCCTCTCATTTCCCTATAACTTTTTGCTTTTTCCCAACTCTTGAATGTGAGACCAGATCCTCCCCCATTCAAAATGAACATCAATTTTTTTGGGAGCGAATAATTTGACAAAGTGGTTGCAAAGTTTTGGTGTTCTACCCCAAACAACAATTCATGCTAAATTATTAGATGGGGAGAAACTCCAAATTAGGTGGTCCAAGCTTGCAAGGAATTTGGCAAAAAACAAGCACAGTGAAGAAGACATGAGTGGGCCGCTTTGTTGTCTACAGTGCAGGGTAAAAAATAAGGAGGGAAAAAATTTATGACAGTGTAGGTCAATGGGCAAATCTTACCCCATATAGAGTTATAAATATTAGCCCTGCTACCACTTTTAGGGCGAATTTATCAAATTTGAGGCTCTAAAAATTAGCCCACCTTTAAGTTAGGGCTAATTTATCAAATTTTAATCTCTAAATATTAGCCCAACAAACTTGGGAAAGCCTCTAAATTAGCCCTTGGGCTAAATTCGCATTTTTTCCCTGCTATAGTGCGGAATTCTATTCTTCTTTCTCTCCAAATCACTGGAAGTGATCCTTATTTCATCATTGCTTAGATCCATCAAACTAGAGATTCGAGCGAATGAGTTGAATTCATCCCAACCAACGAGGTCCAAGTAAAAAATTAGCATGAGCAGAGTAGATAGTTCCAAGGAATTAAGGTCATTTGCCAATTTGGTCTAGAGAAATCGACTCTTCTTCTTGTTGTTGTTGAAGCATCTACTCCTCCATTGGAAATCCCTCCAGGTGGCTCTTCTTTTAAGCCCAAACCTAGAAAATAAAAGGCTCTTCCGAGGTCCCTCTTAGGGTGGGTTCCGCCCATGAAAGAGGAAATAGAATTGGAGGATGGCTATTGGGTGTGGTGATTCACAATAGTCAGCGGTCATCAAGCTGCTAATTTATGTCACCACCAATGTGTGATTGGTCTAGCGGTTGGAGGAGATGGAATGGGACAATCATGTGTGATTGGTCTAGCGGTTGGAGGAGATGGAATGGGACAATCATGTAGTGGTTGGAAGGGTTGGACATGGAGTGGTGGGCGGTCTTCACGGGTTGTGGACACAAATCTGAGCAAACCTTGATAGGATTGCACTAAAAGACGTACTACCAAATGTGTGCTACTCGCATTGAACAATAGAAGCACATGGTATGGTGGAGCAAGCTTTTGCAACCATCCAAGAATCTTTGACGGCCTACAGATTTGATTTGACTTGCTTGCCATGGCAAGTGACTTATTCTTGAGCTATGTTGTCAAAAACTTGTTGGATCACCATCGATGATGCAAAGTGACTTGGCCTTCATTGATGACAAGAGAGCACGGGAGTTCATAATTAAGAAGTTGTTATAACCCTTCTTGGTTCCATCAAGCATTGACTAGCAATAGCAAGTTAGTAGAGCATGGCAAATCATGCAACGGCCAGAGATGACCAAATAAATGCATGAGTGCTATAAATGATCGACTTGGATTACTATGCAAGCTATTATAATACTGATTATTGTGATCAACTTAATAATCCAAGACAATCATTATCATTACAATCAAATGATGCGACGGCCAGAGCCGACCAAGCGAGGATGGTGATCAAATCATGCAATCGGTCAATTCATGCATTTATTTTGGCATGCACACATAATAATCCAATGTCTTGTTAGAAGCACCAAGTATTGTGATCGACCTTCCATCATCCTAAGGACACGGAAGTCACACATTGTACTCACTCTAAAAGCTCCTACTAGAACCTAGTACAAACTTAGGACATGGCCCTCAAATTGTTTTGCATTCGAAAGCCTATCCATAAATTTTGAGACCCATACTTTCAAAAGTCTCAAAGTTCATCTTTTTCCCAGCTTAGCTGGCATCGATTACTATGTCACCTATGCTTTGTCCCTTGATTTTCATACAAAACTAAAGGCAATTATCCTAGGTGACATCACACGGCTTAAAGTCTGGTAGGGAATTCCACATATACATGAAATGGTGCTACCCTTTCTTAAAACCTTGGGTTTTGTGAATCCAAGTCTAACAATTGTTTGCCAGGAAGTAGAAATACACTTTTATGTTCTCCCCACAGAAGCAACCAACAAATAGATCATATTGGAAAGGACTTGGTGATATGCCATGAACTGCCACATCAACTAGTGTGCTCAAACTACTTCGCTCACAAATGGGGGTAGAATAGCAGTAGTCCCATTGTGTGGACCAAGTCCTACTCCTTCAGGTCCACCCTATTCGGCCCATGACAAAACAAAGTTACATAAGAGGGCAGACCAGAAGCCCCATCCACCTCTAACCCCCCGACAAGTCTAATCCCGAAGGGAGAACAAGGCCAACCGTTGTGGCAATCCGGTGCCATTGCCCATTTCATTGGCCATTACCATCCTCCACTCAGGAAAGTTGTGAACATCAGGTACAAGCAGCTATCCTCTGTGCTCAATGCTACTTCAACCAGAGCCAATCAACCAGAGCCAATGACTGGAGGGGGTCCAAGCAACACACAAGTCCCTAATCGCCCAAGAGACATCTCTTCCGAAAGCATCCGTACAAGGAAGAAGAACACATTGCCATCCCATGCTTCGGACTCCAAGCTCCAATCCACCTCCTCCACCGCAACATCCCCCCAATCGCTATGTCCCCACCAAACACTTGGGAGGAGACCAAGGCAAGCAGGTCGCCTGGGTGCCAAAGATGACTGTACAAACCATGAAGGTTGCGAAGGTATCAATACAAGAACCTGTGTCGACCCGAGATGCAGAACCACATGAACCTACCAAAGAACCGAACATAGCAAACCATCCCCAGAGTCCCAAACACACTCTATTACCACCACAAATAGTCCAACTCAACATGAATATCACCAAAGGGAACAAGGGAGCAGCATAAGAACCAACCCCTACACTGCAGGGTGTTACACAAGAACCTCCCTCCAAATTTGAAGGCGAACCCTCGAGGGTAAATACGATCATACCATCTCCAACGGTACCATCCTACTCAAGAAAGCAAGGGTCAATGCCAAGGGTGGTGGTCACACAAGAACCCACTTCTCCCACTACAACAGACCATTCTGCAACAACTAGTCACAACGCCAATGTGCCTCCAGGGGCGTCCAAGGTAAGACACAAGCTCGACACTTACTCTACTTGGCTTTTAACATGCTATGCAGCAGCACGACATTGCATTCCTCATAATCATTGAGTCTAGGTCTAGGTGAGTCATTACGGTAGTCTCACCCAATGCACCCGCATCCCACAAGTCACTGCCGAGCACACACACACATGCACATCCATGGTCAGCACTAGGTAATTAGGGTCAGTATGTCCCTTTTACATTTTTTCACCATCTTGCACGCTAGCCTCACAATCCATCCTACACCGCATGAGTGCACTCCACTAGTTCCTATCTCCCACTCACCTTCCCACTCCTTCACACTTTTCCCCTCTTTTCCTTCTCTACACAGTCATCAGTATCCCACCAGTTGTTGCTATAGCGTTATTCTGCTAACTGTTGCCATCGACATATCTCATTGATCATTGCTATAGTGTTATCTTGCCAACCACCTCACCATAAAATATTAATCTGCTGACTGTCGCCATCCTCATATCACACTGGTTGTCACCAAAATTCTACCCCGTCGACCATCTCCATCGTCATATCACACCGCTCGTCGTCACCAAAATGGTACCCCACCAATCGTCACCATCGTCATATCACACCGACTGTTGCCATCCTGTACCCTGCCGACTGTCACCATTTGAAGATCCTGCCAGCCGTGAGGATACAAAAATCTATATAAACATGCCCTATTCCACTGGGTTGTCACCATAGCAGTTTCCCCTAGACTCTTGCAAAATTTCGTTAGAATCCTCATAGTCCCTTGCCCTCTTTCACAGCCATCCAACACATTTTATTCATGTGTCCTCCCACTCTTCCTCTTCCATCGATTCGTGTTGAGATATGGTGCCATGTGCACATAGGTTAGAGGCTAAGGTGTGGTATAGGAATGTATTAAAGTAGCCATCATATGATGTAGACTACATGACGTGGAGATGTGGATCAAGGATATCCACAAGGAGAGTTGTGGATTAGAGGATCCCACAAGTGTTGACTATTCTAAGGGCACTCTCTATATAAGAGGCCTATCATGTATTGTTGAAAAAGGAGAAATGCACATTCACTCAATATTCTATTTATGAGTTGAAGCTAATCTATCCTAGAACCTAATTGACTTGAGGTATGGTGCCATGAGCACATAGATTAGAGGCTAAAGTATGGTATAGGAAAGAATTAAAGTAGCCACCCTAGGATGTGGACTACATGATGTGGAGATGTGGATCAAGGATATCCACAAGGAGAGATGTGGATCGGAGGTAATGAGTCCAAGCTAATCTATCTTGGAACCTAATTGACTTGAGATACATGTCATGAGCACTCTCTTCATCATGTTTCCACAAAGGTTCCATCCACCTTAGAGCGCTCCATAGATCCTGAGGCATGCATGTTTTCACAATTCCCTCATCACTCAATGACCCTCACTCTTCCCCATGTATCTTGAGAATGAATTCTTCTAATTCAAAATTGAGCTGGGACTCCATCCTCCACAGGCCATTGCTCCCTCTAATTCTCAGAACATGCCTTTAGCAAAAAAATCTGCATGCCCTCTGAATTCCCCATCGAAGATTTGCAAGGGGAGGAGTGTTGAGATATGGTGCCAATAGCACATAGATTAAAGGGCAAAGGTATGTGATAAGGAATGTATTGAAGTAGCCACCCTAGGATGTGGACTACGTGATGTGGAGATGTGGATTGACGATATCCACAAGGACAGATGTGGATCAAAGGATCTCACATGGTTTAACTATTCAAAGGCCACTCTCTATATAAGAGGCCTATCATGTATTGTTGAGTATAATAGAGAGAAATGCACACTCACTCAAGATTCTATTTATGATTCCAAGCTAATCTATCTTGGAATCTAATTGACTTGAGATACATGTCATAAGCACTCTCTTCATCATGTTCCCACACATGTTCCATCCACCTTAAAGCACTCCATAGATCCTAAGGCACACATGTTTTCTCATGGTATTAGAGCTTAGGTCTAGTCTCCTAGATTAGTTGTAGGTTTGCCTTAGGAGCACATGTTTTTCTCCTAGGTTAGTTTCAGTTTTAGATTGAGAGAATTCTATCCATGAGAATTTTTGACATTTTTATTCTTGTGAGAGCTACATCAAATTCTTTAATTGTGTGTGTGAGAGAGAGAGAGATTCATGTTCATGCCTCTTGAGTGATTGTTCATATTTGAGAGCATTCTTTGAGATATTTCTTTTGAGAGGAAGAAGAGATTTCCGTTCATGCATTAGAGATTTGGTGAGGGTTTGATTCACAAAGAATCCCTAGGAGTCTTCTTGTGTGTGAGAGAGAAAGAGTTTCTACAACTCTATCTACAACTAGCCGATGCGATGCTTCTTCTACCTTGACTTTAAGGCAACTCTAAAGCACTAAAGCTCCTACAAGCAACTAAAGTGACCTAGTAGGCTATCTACAATGCCTAGAGCAGCCAGCCTTCAAGAACAAGTGCCAGCGAGCAAGTGTCAAAATAGCACTACAAGCAAGCTTCCGAACCTTCAAGGCTCCACAACTTCAATTGCGGCTCCTCCATGACAACAACTACAGTGCCATAGCTCCTATGCCAATCACCTCCCAGCCGAGCTCATGATAGTAGCTCCTGAGTGGTTGTTGGCATGTTGTTGGTGTCGATGTAGTAGTCATATCTGCAACAGTGATAGTTCTTCTTCTTGTTGTGCTGTGGTCACCATTCTGAGGGCCACCATGTCTAGAGATAGTAGCAACAAAGAAAACAGGGAGTACCTCCTTCAATGGGCCAGCAATAATCAGGATCCATAGCTAAGACAAACTCAATGAGCTTCTGCCAGCGACCTCCAACAACCTCCGTAGCTCATAGCCTTCTGCATCAATGTCCCCCATTTCCATTATCAATGTCTTCCTTAATCTTGAGATGGTATGCATATTGCAGTAAGCACAAAAAAACAGAGATCAACATATTGGTGATGATGACTCTAGGTAAGAAAACGACTGAGAGCTTGGAGTTGAGAGAGCTTGAGCTGTGGGCGAAAGTCATCGTCTGGCATGCACCGTGAACTAGAGGTTGAGTTCAATGATAAAGTCTTGGATGATGATCGCCACATCAACGATGCTACATAGAGCCTCCAACGCCCTCAACACAATCACTGGACTCCAAACGATCTCCAATAGCCCAGCCATGACTTTAATAGAGCGATGCTTCAAGCAAGCCTCAAAGCTCCATCTGCATACTGGACAAGACAAAAAATAAATGGATGTATAGTAGACAAAACATTGTTATGCGTGAATTCTATTATACTTAATTGTGACATGGATAACAACTAGGGAGATGCATTCTAAACCTTCCTTCCCAGCATAACAAAAATTGTTCCAGCAAAATGTTATGCTGGATGGTGGCAGGGTAGTATCTCTCCTTCAGTTAAAGATAATAAATTTCACAAAGTTTGAATGATTATATTGGGGTATATATATCATCAACATTATTTTGATTGATATTTAGATTTTGGAAAGTTTGTTTATTTATTTATATGTATATGTATGTATGTACATACATACATAAATACATACAAACATACATGCATGCATGCATGCATGCATACATACATACATACATACATACATATCTATAATATATGTATGCATGCATGTATGTCTATATGTATGTATGCATGTGTGTGTGTGTGTAGAGAGAGAGAGAGAGAGAGAGAGAGAGATGTACATACATACATACATAAGTATATACACATTGAAAAGTAAAATAAAAGAAGAAAAAATTCTAAACACTCTTTCATAATACCTAATTAAAGAAAGAAAGAAACCAGACTATAATCTAATATGTTAAGTCTATAGTTGGTCCACACAACTTTATGGAGGATTAGCCATAGGAGAGTGGAAATTTGTTCTGGTATCTTTCTGTCCCAGATCAATGAGAACCTGACATCCCATTTCCATTCATTATCAGAGAGTTTCCACTTGGAATTGAGGATGGATACCACCTCTTCTATGCCCTTAGAAGGAGTGGGTATGGTTAATAAGGATGAGCTACCAAACCAACTAAATTCTCTAGTGAGGTTTAAGACACTGCCCCCTTTCCAAGTAGTGTCACCCTCCCACAATTGAATTCTACTCATGACCAGCACTTGATCTATATTATTAAGCCTGAATTACCTTTTGATATCCAACCATGTCTTCCATTTAAAGTTGGCCTTGTCCCACAAATCTCCCTTAGTAGTCAATCCTTTCTTTGATAATTGCCAGGCTTTTAGGAACTCATCATCACTTAATTGATATTTCGTGAAGAAAATAGATACCCGAAGTGAGTCCAAAGCCATGAAGCTCCCTTTACTAGAGAGGACTATGTGGCTCTTTATTTCTTGAAAAGCACCCCATAGAGTTTTCTAGAGTTGGCTTCCCTTAGTCATACAGGGCTCAAAGTTCCCAATAGTAGAGAGAAGAGGAAAATCTTTCCACCTAGGGGCCCTGAAAAGTTTTGTCAAATTTAAAGTTTCTAAGTAAAAGGTTGGACCAGTCATTGTTAGGAGAGGCAATAGCTTTTATAATCCAAGTGGTAGCAAGTTCGTAAGCAACCAACTGGATATTGACTACTCCCAATCCTCCTTCCTTTCTAGGTCTGGTGCAAAAGGCCCATTTAACTTTTGAAATTCTCCTTTTTGTATCACTTCCCCCCCATAGGAAAGATCTGCAAATTCTGTTGAATTTTTCTAAACCTGTTTTAGAAAGGCACCAATAAGAGAGGTAAAAAGTAGAAATTGGGTAGATACAATGGTTTAAGACAATTCTTCTCCCTACAACATTTGCATATAACCCTCTGAGTCTGTCTATTTTCTTCCTGAATCTGTCTAAGAACCACTCCCATCTATCCTTCATTTTAACTTTAAATCCCATAGGAATACCCAACAACCTGAAAATTTGTCCATGTGGTATTTTTTTGCATCCCATCTGGTCAAAAAGCATCTAAGAGCCACGTAAGAGAAGAGCATAACTTGTTTTAGTGTGATTTATCTTAGACCCTGATGCCACACAAGATATATCCATACATTCCATTGCCCCTTGAATATCTACATCTGTGTTTTTGATAGTTAGTATTGTGTCATTTGCAAATTGTTGATCAACTGAATGTTTCCTTGAGGGAATATCAATTCCTTTGAGTGACCTCACGGACAATTGATCTTTTATTAACCACCCCAAAGCATCAGCTCTGCAATGGCAAATAATGAAGGGGCCAGCAGGCAACCTTGTCTTATTGATCTCTTCAAGGAGAAACTTTGACTCATTTCTC
This sequence comes from Dipteris shenzhenensis, assembly GCF_047967505.1. Lineage (NCBI taxonomy): Eukaryota > Viridiplantae > Streptophyta > Polypodiopsida > Gleicheniales > Dipteridaceae > Dipteris > Dipteris shenzhenensis. Next base: position 36,302,091 of record NC_141620.1, read on the forward strand.
CATTTACACATACCTTTGTTGATGCTTTGGAAAGTAGCAAAGCAACAAATGATGTGAAAATTTCCCCTAGTCCCATATTCTTGAGGGATTGCAGAAAAAAATCCTAGTTAAGTCTGTCATAAGCTTTATCAAAATCAATCTTTATAAAGCATACATCTTGTTTAGTTTCTTCAGCATGTGTGCATCCTTCCCATAGGTTTATGATTGCCTCTAACAGGTGTTTGCCTTTGATAAATCCTTTCTATTCTTGAAGAATTCAATTATCCATCTTGTTTCTCATTCTTAATGCAAGGGCTTTGGCAAAGATCTTGTAAAAGAAGTTTAACATAGTTAGAGGTCTCCAGTTTTTTAACACTATCTTATCCCCATCTTTTGGAATGAGTTTAATAACCCCTCCATTTAAGTGCTTGGGGTAAGAATCCATGTTCAAAACTCTCTTTCAACACTGTCATTAAAGAAGGGCCAACTGGGTCCCAGAAAGACTTGTAAAACTCTACTGGAAGACCATCGTCCCCTGGAGTTTTATTGGAAGACTTGTAAAACTTTACTGGAAGACCATCCTCCGCTGGAGTTTTACCATCAGCCATAGAGAATGCAGCCTCTTTAAGTTCTTGCAAAGAAAGATCATTATCTAGCTGCAATCTATCCAAATTAGAAACTTTACATTGTCTAACTAGTTGGCATCTATTCCTAGCCTCTAAAACCTATTCATCACTTGGATCTACTACTGGTTTCTCTTTTTTCTAATTCTCATAAAGTTTTCTTTGGTTGGTCTATCAACGTTTCTGTGGGGGTTAAAGGTCACTGTGCCTTTACCCTGGTTATGTACAATACTCAAATACATATATAAATGAATGAAAAAGAAGATTAGGGTGGTTCTGCACCCATCAAAACTTGTGTGGCTCTTTGTTTCTCTCTCTCCTTCTTCCGTTCTTGCTTCCATTGAGAGCACTCTCAACTGGTATCAGAGCCCAGGTGATCTAGCTGAGCGTGCGTGAATGCTTGGAGGCTCAGCAGCTCTGTGGGAGGAAGGAGAAGCTCTATGGGAAGCTTTGTGGGTGACTTTACTTGCATCTGAGTGTGCAGAGACCTTGGAGGAACCTTTGGGAAAGTTACTTTGGTTTTGCAAAGTGGTTTTGAGAGCATGTTAAGTGTTTTCAAAGAAAAAGTCATTTTTTGAGCTTTTCCCTGTTCCGTTCGATGACAGAGACTCCATATTGACTTGTAGAGGCAACTATTGCTTGCTTTTGGTATCCACTTCACTTCAGGAGCTTGGAAACACCTTCATTCTTGAATCTGGGATCATTTCATTGGATTTCTGACTCAGTGTGTCAGTTTCTGCGTTTTTTGCCCGAGTGTTGGAACTCAAGTTTGGAGCAACCATTTGCAGATCTATCACTTCCGGTGGACTCAGGAGGTCCTAAAACTTCTATGTTGCTCATCATTTGCACTCCAGTGGAGTTTACAAACAGCTCTGTTTCCAAAAACGTTTTTCAGTCCGTGTGTTGGACCCAGTGATTGAGACCACGGTTTCCAAAACCGTTTGTCCCATTGCATTTCGGACGCCCAAAAACCCCTACCTATCAGTTCTTGCATGCTTCGGTGGAGGATTTCTAGAGTTATAGATCTCTGTGTATTTGATTTCGTCTCTCTGTTATGCATTTTTCATTCTAAGGTTTTGAAACCTTAGATTTATGCCACATGGTAGTGGATAAGCGTTGACTCCTATTTCTCACTCATCGGTTGGGATTTTGGAGTTCCAACAGAAGAGAGATATTTGCAGATTTTCTTGTTGAGTCTGATTATGCAATGGCGCCCATGTTTTGAGGCATCTCAGGTTCTATTTTCAGTAGCGGTCATTACCGTGGGACTATGATTTCTTGAGCATACCTTATGCAGATCACTTTGGTTACAGTTTGAGCAGTGTGTGCTCATTCATGGTGTGCATTGGGTTGCAGTGGATGATTTATAGGCCATTTGGATGCATTACGGTCCTTATTAGATGCGCTGATAGGCCCAAATTGCCTTGTGGGATGCTATTTTTTATGGACGCTTTGCACATGGATGCTATTTTATGCTGAGGGACGGCTTTGACACATTGCAGGTGATGCACTGATAGTGCTATGCTCTCTTGGATGAGATATTATTGATGCATATGCCAGTGGACGGTGTTTATGCTTGAGTCATTTGGCACTTATTGGCATTTTGGATTACCATTGCAGTTGGCATTTTCCTTTGGGCCAGATTTGCTCATATGGATGCATAGTATATGCACATGAGTCAGATGCTTTGAGCTTTGAGTTTTGGTGATATTTCACTCTATTGTGGCATACACATTTGGGTGCACCTGGTATTTGGTGTGATTCTCTCTTGAGGCACTAGCATTTGGGATTTTGCTTTATTTCCATCATGGCATCCTCTTCCATGTCTGAAAAGGAGTTTTTCAACATTAAAAAGTTTGATGGGACAAACTTTTCTTTGTGGAAAGAATAGATAAGGGATGTGAGCTTATTCAAAAGAAGCAGATTAAACCCTTAAAGCTAAGCCTGCAAATATGTCTGAGGATGATTGGAATGAGTTGGATGCATTAGCAAAGTCTACTATTAGACTTCATCTTGCAGAGTCAGTTTATTTCACAGTAGTAAATGACCAGACTACGGAAGATTTGTGGAAGAAACTGTGTGCCACTTATGAAAAGGAAACTGCCTCTACTAAAGTTTACCTCATGAAGAGGTTGTTTGAGCTGCAGATGAAGGATGAAGGAAGGGGTCTCCATTGCTTCTCACTTGAATGAATTCAATATTATTTTCAGCCAGCTTCAGGCTCAGAAGATGAATTTTGATGTGGAGACTAAGGCAATATTTCTCTTATGTTCATTGCCATCCTCATGGGATACCTTCCGTACAGCTGTCAGTAACTCTGCACCTGGTGGAGTACTGAAATTTGATGATGTTGTGGGTAGCTTGTTCGCCGAGGAGATTAGACGAAAGTCTATGGATGGCAACAAGCAAGATGCAGCCTTAAATGTGCAAAGGGGCAGATCACAGTTCAGGGGGAAGTCCCAAGAAAGAGGGAAGTCTCGTAGCAAATCTAGGGCACGGAACATTGAGTGTTACCACTGTGGCAAGAAGGGCCATATGAAAAAGGATTGCTACAAGCTGAAAAGAGAGCAAAAGGATAAGAAAAAAAATGCAAATTGGGGTGTAAATCAAAAGGAAGAGAGTCCAAGGGAGGACAAAGGAAAAGTGAAGATCGAGGAGATCAATGCAGTCATACATGATAGTGACAATGACATTCTCTTCATGTCTAGTTTATCTATAGAGTTGCTTACCACTTCAGATGATGCATATTCCCAGGATTGGATTTTGGATTCTGGTGCTTCATTTCATGTTACTCCCCATAGGGAATGGTTCTCCACTTATGACAGTGGAAAGACAGGTTGTGTGGATCTTGAAAATGACTATGCATGTGACATAGTGGGAGGAGGTGACATAAAGTTTTCTTTTGCAAATGGGTCTGCATTTGTTTTGAAACATGTGAGACATGTGCCTAAGCTGACCAAGAGTCTTATTTCAGTGGGTTAGCTAGATGATGCTAGTTTTCACACCAATTTTGGCTTTCAGAGTTGGAAAATTCAAAAGGGCTCTATGCTTTTGGCCAGGGGTGCCAAGTGTGGGACTTTGTATCCCTTACATGTATTAGGGGTATTTGATCATGTTGTTGCAATAACCGAGCAGCCAAGCACTTCTTTGTGGCATTGCAGGTTGGGGCACATGAGCCAGAATGGAATGAAACTCTTATGCCGTTTGAATTATGTACCGCATTTGAGTTTCTCTGATTTTGAATTTTGTGAGCACTGTCTCTATAAGAAGCAGACTAAATCAGCCCATAAAAGAAGGGGAAAGAAAGAGTTTGAAAAGCTTGATTTGGTGCATTCAGATGTATGTGGTCCCATGCCTACACGATCATTAGGTGGGGCTGAATACTATGTGACATTCATTGATGATGCAACTAGGAAAGTGTGGGCTTATGCTATAGCTCGGAAGAGTGATGCGTTCCAGGTATTTCAGAAATGGCTGGCCTTGGTTGAGAATCAGTCAGGTAGAATGCTTAAATGCCTACGGACTGATAATGGTGGAGAGTATCTCTCTCATGACTTTCAGCATTTCTGTGATACACGTGGGATTAAGAGGAAGCTCACATCCCCTCGTACTCCAGAGCAAAATCCAGTTGCAAAAAAGATGAACCGTACCATTCAAGAAAGGTTGCAATGCATGCTTTCCAATGCAAGTCTTTCTGGTGGTTTTTGGGCTGAGGCAATGAAGACTGCAGTGCATGTGATCAATAGGTCACCTAGTAAGAGTTTGGATGGTGGTATTCCTGAAGAGGCATGGAGTGGCAAGAAGCCCTCTTACTCTCATTTGCGTATATTTGGGTGTGAGGCATATGCACATGTGCCAAAAGAGCTTCAAAAGAAGCTAGATCCTAAGTCTAGGAAATGCATATTTTTGGGTTATGGTGAAAGTGGAGAGATGGGCTATCGTCTCTGGGATCCAAAAGCAAAGAAGATCATACGCAGCCATGATGTGGTCTTCAATGAGAAGAAGATGCATAAGGCACCCATGAGGGATGTGGAAATGAGGAGAATCACTTTCCAAGATGTGAATCCACCTGCATATGTTGATAGAAAGCAAGCTGTTCATGCACCAAATGTGCAAGAAATGGTACCACCAAGTACTCCCATAGGTATACAATCAAGGGTAGATGATGGATCATCTATTGGTGGAAATGATGAGCCAAATGTGGCTGATATGCAAGTGGGACAGCAAGCTGAAATGCCCTTGAGAAGATCATCTAGAGTATCTTGACCGCCTGATAGGTTTGTTCTAGGGGTACACTATGTGATGCTTATTGATTGTAGGGAGCCTTCTTGCTACAGAGAGGCTATGATGCGTGAGGATCAATGCAAGTGGGAGTATGCTATGCAATCAGAGATGAGTTCACTTATGAAGAATAAGACTTGGGACTTGGTTTCTTTGCCACATGGAAAGAAAGCATTGCCATGTAAATGGGTCTACAAAATGAAGGTCACAGGTGATGATGTGCCTGGGTACAAGGCCCGTTTGGTTGCTAAAGGGTTCAAGCAAGAGAAGGGTGTGGACTTTGATGAGATATTCTCTTCGGTTGTGAAGATGACCACACTTAGATGCATGCTTGGACTAGTGGCAGCAGAGGATATGGAGCTTATGCACATGGATGTCAAGACAGCAGCTTTCTTGCATGGGGATTTGCATGAGGAAATTTACATGGTGCAGCCGGAAGGCTTTGAAGAAAAGGGCAAAGAGCATTTAGTTTGCAAGCTGAAGAAGAGTCTCTATGGTCTTAAGCAAGCGCCTAGAGAATGGTATCAGAAGTTTGATGCTTTCATTCGGTCCCAGGGTTTTAGAAGGAGTGAAATTGATCACTACCTCTACACTAAAAGGGCTAAGGATAATAGCCTAATAATCCTGGCATTATATGTGGACGATATGCTATTGGCTAGCAAGAATACTTATGAGCTAGAGGCATTAAAGCTCAAGTTGCATGAGGCCTTTGATATGAAGGATTTGGGACTAGTAGGTCATATTCTTGGTATGTGCATCACGCGTGATCGGAGTAGGAAACTCCTTTGGCTTTCACAAAAAGAGTATGTTACAAAAGTATTGCAGCATTTCAATATGGAGGGGGGGAAGGCAGTGAGTTCTCCATTGCCTCCATATGTGAAACTGAGTCATACAGATAGTCCCAAATCAGATAAGATGGAGTTGTTAGCCGGTATATGGCTAATCTAGGAAAGAGGCATTGGGAGGCAGTTAAGTGCATCATGAGGTACATGAAAGGTACCAAGGAGATGTGCATCTGCTTTGGTAAAGGAGACATGCGTGTACTTGGGTACACAGATTTAGACTATGCAGGGCATGTGGATAGTAGGAGATCCACTTCTGGTTATGTGTTCACCTTTGCAGGTGGTGCAGTGTCGTGGATGTCTCGCACACAGAAGTGCATTGCTTTGTCTACCACAGAGGCTGAGTATGTTTTGCAGCCACAGAGGGTTGCAAGGAGGCTATATGGCTTGATCGGCTAGTGGGAGATTTGGGGATTCATACAGGTGTACCGACATTGCATAGTGATTCCATGAGTGCTATTCAGCTAGCACGGAATCTGGTCTTTCATGCAAAGACCAAACACATTGAGGTCAGGTACCATTTCATCAGGGAGGTACTTGAGGACAAGCGCATAGAGCTTGTCAAGGTTCATACAGATGATAACCCTGCAGATATGCTGACGAAGAGTCTACCTAGTCAGCAGTTTGAGTATTGTCATGTATTGATGGGCATTGGATAGTATGCTCACTGGTTGTTCTCCCTTAAAGGCACATTGTCCTTTAAGTGGGAGGTTGTGGGGGTTAAAGGTCACTGTGCCTTTACCCCGGTTATGTACAATACTCAAATACATATATAAATGAATGAAAAAGAAGATTAGGGTGGTTTTGTACCCACCAAAACTTGTGTGGCTCTCTGTTTCTCTCTCTCCTTCTTCTGTTCTTGCTTCCATTGAGAGCACTCTTAGTTTCTTGGCCACCAATATCTGAAATAGATTTTAGCACTTTGGATCTTGATTTGTTCGTAGATTCTGATTTCCTTTCTTTTGTCTAACAACTGTTGTTGGGCATTACACTATCCTATAGTCTTGACCTCTGCTCTAGTTATTCCAATTGTTGCGGGTCTCGGCGGTGACTCACATGTCATGGGGATGTTGAAGATAGCCTCCACTCCGAGCTACTCCTTGTGGGAGCAATGCATAGCATGAGGCATCCGCAAGTGTCACTCGAGCAGCCTCCGGATTGTTGCAAAGTGTCTCCGTGCAAGAAAGAGGGAAGGGGAAGAGGGGAGAGGAGAGGGAGGAAGGGAAGGGGAGGGAGAAGAGAAGAGAAAGAAGAAGGGAAGAGGAGAGTGAAGGGGGATGGAGTGGCAGACATAAGGGCACTACAATGGAAACAAGGGAACACCCAAAATACTCTCTTGGAAGAGAAGAGAGAGCTTGTATTCAAACTTTTGCAAACAATAATGAAGACCAAAGTCAACACTTTGGCCTTTTATACAAGTCACCTTTTAAAGGGAGGGCCAACCCTTTTTATTTTTAGCACTCTGGTTCTCTTTGCAATCAAAGGCTCTTGGGCCTATAGGGTGCCAAGGCATATTACTATTCTTTCCATCTCTCCCTACTGGTGGAAATAGCACTTGTGTTAACTATATTAAAGTGCTTGGGACAAACCTGGCATTAGGAGGTGGTCCTAACCAGTTCCCAAATAGTGCTTGTGTTAGCCTCATGCCTCCTAGGCTTAGGTGATTTGGGGCTCAAACTCCCTGAGCACCCTCACACCTTAAACCATTTGTGGTTCAAATCCGAGGCTCAAAACCTAGAGTGGTGAGGCTTAACTTCCACGAGACACTCCACGGCAACCTTACACATTGCTTGGAATCTTTTTCTTTGGAATGTTGGGGATCACACTCCCTGAGTTTGAGCTGTACTTATTTCATGGGTATTTTCATTGGCATGGCTATTTTTATGGAGGTAGACGTGAAATGTGCACGTTGCTCGCAATCTTTGGTCTTGGTGTTAGATGGAACATACAACCTATGCATGGAGTCCTTGGACTTTGGGTATTTGGGGATCAAACTCCCTGAGTTTGAGCTATGCTCCTTCCATGTGCACATTTCTTTCTATCACTGGCTTGTCCATTGAAGCAGTTCATGTGGTGGTGATTACATTGTCGACAGCTATACTCTATGGATGTTAACATGCCCCCTTTCCTATTGCTAATTCGTCCTTAGGTCAGACGTGCTAGAGGAGGTTGGTGGTGAGGACTGTTTGTAGGATGGCATAGCAGTCTAGCTGTCATAGAGTGAGGTATGAGCGATACTTCCAAAAATGGGTGCCGTGCATATCCTCGTACATGTGGATGTGATGTCCGTGGAGATTGTAGATGTGGAGGTAGAGTCGAAGGTCTTAGAATTACGTCAGACCGATGTCAGGATTGAAGACAATCTGGTTGTTCAGATTGTGGAGGCAGTCATCAATGGGGTGACTATGGGCAGGAATATCGCAAAGGAGTAAAAGGAGGAGGCGATTGAAATGTGCCACTGTGATGATGGTAGGATGTGAAACTGAGTTGTACGTGTCATTGAATGATTGGAGGTGGAAGCAAAATCCCTCCTGAGTCATCTCTTTGGGGAAGTTGTACTTGGGAAAGTTGTACACAACACATTTGGGTCTTTCTATTGGAGGTCTCTGAATGTGGCCCAAGACCATTGTCGTTCCATGGGCATATAGAGTGGGTGGACCCATCGATATGGTAGTAGCACTAAAATTTCTCTAGCTTCAAGAAGGGGAGCTGCCATTGTGGCTATAGACTAGCATCTGCATTGATCGCAGGGACTGGAGAGTCGGGGGTGAGGCTGTATCTTTCTCTCATGCACTTTGGATGCGCACAATGCCAATCATCGAAGGATTGCATCATGAACTTCATGAGGGGGTGCAACTCAAGAATTTCATAGAGGTGGAGGTGAGAGACCGTGAGCTGGTGCTTCCAATGGACCTACATTAGCATGCTATCTGGCAACTCCTGAAAAGATTGTAAGTCCGGGTGCCACTGGACATCTTCAGGTGGGGAAACTAGCAAGGATGGCAGAGCGTCATCATCTGTAAGTGGCATTGATCTGATCCTCATAGCATTGATGCATCAGCTTCTTGTACAAAATTGGCTACTTTGAGCAACATGTTGAAGGCTTCGTCAAGAAGGTCAACCGGAGCATTAGAGGAGATGGATGGGGAAGGCCCATGCTGTGTGGTGGTGGTGTTAGAGGCATTAGATGAGTACTTGGGCAATGTTTTCCAAGTGAGGGGAGGGTGGGCGGTTTGTTGGGTGGGTTGGGCAGGATCTAGAGGAGGCGGTAGTGGAGTTTTGGTAGGGGGAGCGGTAGTATTAAAGAGGGTGATTGCTTCATTTCCCTCTTCCTCGGTGACTTCCTTAGGGTAGGCTACAAGAATTGTTTCAAAATTTCTCACCAAGGACTCAAGTGAGTCTTAGAGAGCTTGTACCACCCTCTTGAAGAGGATTATTATGCCGAGGGGGTGGTAGATTGTGCACTGGTAGGCGCAAGATGCCCTTGGGATTGGATGGTAGAGGTGCGGCCATAGGTAGTCTTTGGCTTTTTGTGCTGCGGCATGGCATGTGGCTTGGGTTGCAACCATCATCAATTAGTTGTCATGCGAAGAGAGCTAGGCCTGGATGAGACTGCCTCAGAGTTGGGAGGCTTATTCTTGCCTTCTCTATAAAATTGTGCTGGCAACCTGTGGGAGTTGTGCCATGGCTTCAAAGAGGTTTAGTTCTATCACACATGATAGCTGCTCGCATAGCGATGGCCGGCGGGGTAAATAGATAGCGATGGTCGGTGTGGTAAACCAATGCTTTCTCCACATTTTAGAGGAGAGATAAAAGAGAAAATAGCAATTCTTTTCTTGGAAGTGGAAGTGGAAAGGGAAAGAGAAGAGGAAAGAGAAAGGAAAGGAAAGGGAAGGGAAGGGAAGGGAAGGGAAGGGAAGGGAAGGCCAGGCTAGGGAAGGAAAGAAAGTAGAAAAGAGAGGAAAAGTGGGGATAAAAGAGAGGAGAAAGGAGAGGAAAAGAGAGGAGAAAAAGAGAGAAAAAGTGGAATTAAAGAGAGAAGGAAAGAGAGGAAAATAGAGGAAAAGAGAGGAGACTTTTCCCCTCTTCATTCTTTTATGCTTATGCTCTTTTCCCCTCTTCTTTTTTCCCTCTTTCAATCTCTTTTTCCCTCTTCCTTCTCTTCTCTTATGCTTCTCCTCTTATGCATATGCTTTCCCTCATATGCATTCCGTCTTATGCATATGCTTATTTCCTTGTCCTTAGTTGTATTCGATTCTTTTTTCACATGCTCCTTAGCTGTATCTGGTTCTTTTTTTTTTCAAACATATTCTAAATGGAACAACCACGCCCTCACCCATAGGTCTCCTTGTTATAAACCCCAACCCGGTTCCCCACGTCGCACGGATTATAGACATAACTTCTCTACTAGCTCATGTAAAAGAGAAGATTGCGCAAGAGAGTGACTGGGTGAAGTACAACGTGGGGGTGCATGCTTCTGGGTGGGGTCTGCACCAAAGGGTAGTGGATCAAGGGCAACTGAGGAGTGCACGACACAACTTGTAGACCTCCGTAGGTTGTGGAGAGACCGCCATGATCAGTGGAGCCTCAAATATGATTGTGTAAAGGACACAATGGATTGTGTGGAGGCATTCGTGCATTGCGAATCCGAAATGGTGACGATCGACGGTGTCTTTCCTTGGCATCAACCGATGGAATACTTCTTGGGGGATGATCGGCGAGATGTTGGGATTGTGACGTTCGGCAGGATACCTCTATGGTGATGACCGATGTGATTTGTCGATGGCGATGGCGATGATTAGTGGGATGTTGGAATCATGACGGTCGGTGGGATACCTCTATGGCAACAACCATCGTGATTTGTTGATGGTGATGGTGACGGTCAGTGGGATACCTCTATAGCAAAGAAGACAAACTAGTTAGCCAACAAGTAGTGCTTAAACTTCTTGACTGCATAGACCATGGCAAGACCTTCCCTCTCGATGGTAGTGTAGTTAACCTTAGCCTTGTTTAGTTGGCGGCTCACAAACATGAATGTTTTTATCAAAGGTATACATATATATATCTTGGTAAAAGTTCATCAATATATATTTTTTCGTTTCACAATATTGATAGAATATAGCACACTTTTGTATATTTTCTTTTGAATTTATAAGTAAAGTATGTAAATCCTGGCGAAACTTCACAAAAATTCACATAAAAGTTTCAAATCCTGGTGAATGTTTCAAACATTTATTTTTATTAGGGCATACAAATTTTCGACACCAATATAAAAGTTTTGCTTCTTAGTGAAAGTAACATGAAAAAATCATCCCTGCTCGCAAAGTATAGTAGGTAATCTAAATTATGCTCCTCGAGTTGGGCTAACACACATCTGATGGCAAAGTTAGAAGCATCAATATGGACATGGAATATTAAATTCTAGTCAGGTGACCTCAACACTGGTGTGGTGGCTAGAGCTAGTTTGAGGGTTTCAAAAGATGTTTGGCATTCCTCGGTCCACACTCAAAGGATACTAGCAGTTTGTATAATGGACGGGCTATGTTCGCATGGAACAAGATGAATCTCTTGCAATAGCCCATGTGGCTAGTAGATCGTTGGACTCCCTTGGCATTGGTGGGGGGTGGTAAATCCAAGATGAGTTTGATTTTATTATGGTCCATAGAGATTCCATTCCGGGACACTATGTGGCCCAGGATGACACCATATTTGACCTAGAACTGGCACTTAAGAGGATTGAGGGATATGTGGTATAAATGGCATTTTTTGAGGACGAGCCTGATGTATTTTAGGTGGTCATCCCACTTTGAGTTCACGCAGATGTCATCTAAGAAGACTTCCACAAAGACTCAAATACTCTTTGAATACCATGATCATCATCAGTTGGAAGGTAGCAAGGGCATTGGTTAAACCAAATATCATCACCCTGGCTACATATACACCCCATTCAGTTTCGAAGGTGGTCTTATGTTGATCTTGTGGGGTGATTGACACTTGGTTGTAACCTGAAAATTTGTTTAGGAAGCTATATGCTTCCTTTTTGGCTACCCTTTCTAGAACATGTTCCGTGAATGGCAAGGGGTAGTCGTCATGTCTCGTGGCAGCATTAACCTTTTTCAAATCCACCCATACCCTAATTTTTCCATTTTTCTTTAGGACTATCACGATGGGTGATACCTAGTCCATATGCTCAATCTCATAGACGAATCCTGCATCTATGAGTTTTTGGATTTCTTCCCTCACTATCAGTGTGTATTTAGGATTCGTAGGGTAGGGGCGTTGCCGTACTAGCTTGGCATCATCTATCATGGGGATTGTGTGTTGCACTACTACGGCAAGCACCCCTTTCATGTCAGTCTACTTACAAGCCATGTAGTCCTTGTACTCCTGTAGGAGAGCTATTAAGGCATTCTCCTTGTTGGGGGTGAGGTCATCGGTGACAAATATATGTTGGGGGTCTTCCCCTTCTGGGGCTAGGTATACCTCCTTGACTAGGGCTGGCCCATCATACTCTTGAGAACAACCATCCTCCCAAGACCTTTTGGCCTATTAGTATAAGATCTTATGATCCTGAATCGTATAGGCCTTATAGTGGGCTGGTACTTGTTGTAGGTCCTCTTTATCTTCAGTTTCCTCCTCTATCTCTGATGGAGTAGTGGTCCTTTTGGCCTTAGCCTTGCGTTTGGATACAAGGGATTTGGGACCTAAAGGGATCTCTTCCATTGTGCTTATAGAGTTGACAGGGGTGGTTACCCTACTTACCTTATTTCCCCATTTGGAGAACTCATTCATGGCACCTACATAGGACAGCCAATGAAAATTTGATTTTACCCTCACGGTTCCCTTGCTTACCTCTCGGAGTTTGAGCATGTTAAACATTCTTAGGGGGACCACCGGGGTTAGACCCTCGAGCTCTAGAGTGGTGATTTGAAACCCTACTCTTTCTAGGACATCTATATTGGCTAAGATGTGCATCCAGTTCTACGAGAATTTTGGCTCGAGGAGAGGTGCATACCAGAAGTCGTTAGACTCCTTCTCATCCTCTTCCTTATCACAGGTTTGGAATAGCTTTATAGAGGTGGTTTAGGCGGTGGTGTCGAGTTCTATAGCAAAGAGGTGTCATGACAATGGGCAGGCTTTGTAGGTGTGCAGGTCCACTCTCATGGTTTTCTCCTCGTGCCGCAAGTAGATGTTATCATTACACCAGTCATGCACAAGTCCAAACATTCGCAAGAAGGGATTTCCTAGCATAGCTTCATATCCTAGCTATCGAGTGAAGTCCATGACCACGAACCTAACAGGGTACGTGAATCCAAATACCTTGATGTTTATGCTAGTCAGCACTCCTAGGGGTTTGATAGTTTTTCCATCAGCTAACTTTACTACTGGATGGGTTTTCTTGAGTGTGGGTTTTCTCCATTTTGCCTAGCATTCCTTGGTGCAGACACTCACTCCTGCTCCCCCATCTAGGATGGCTTCAACCTTTTGGTTTTGATAGACTTTGAGGATAGAGGCATTCATGTCATCACTCTCAAAGTACTGGCCTAGCTTGTTGATGGGAACCTTAGGTAGGTTCTACCCCTTTTTTAGCATCAATTGGTTGGCAGGGATTGGAGATAAGAACAGTCTATTCATCCAATTGGATAGATTTCACCATAGGATGGGATTTCATCTTAGCAGGGAAGCAATCGGCATTTTCACCTCTATCGATAGGAAGGCAGACAACCCAGCACTATCGCAAGGCTTTGGTGAAGCTTCTTCCTCCATGGACAACATGTCCTTGAAGCCATACAAGTCTCCTTCCTCTTGGAGGTTATGCAACATTGGGTCTTCCTAAAACATCTTTTGCATTAGATCTAGAGCTTCTGACTACTCGAAGCTGAGGTGTTCCTCTTCCTCCACCCTCTCTAGTACCTTGAGTGATTTTGCCCCTTGGTGGCCCATCAGGTGGGCTAGATGAATAGTATCTGACCCTCTACTGGACTTTAGTCGATGCTCAAACTTCTCTTCGCAATCCCGTACCAAGTTCTGGGCATCTTTTATGTATTGCTTTTCTAAGGTTGGATAGGTCTCCTTGTAGGAGGGCGAGGGTGCTAGGCCCTGGGCCTGTACTCGATTGTTCACCTTTGGGACCAAGGGCACTTTGGGATCACCCTGGGTGGAAGATTGTTCAAAAGCAAAGGAGGTGGGAAGAGTACTTGTCTCCTCATTAGAACCATCTTGGATGAGCACCTAGTCAGAGCCATCACCTACTTGAATGGCCTTCTTGGACTGGGTTAGGGGATGTGGGGGAATCTTGGGGCTAAGCAATGGGGATCCTTTACTCTTCCTTTTGAGCTTCCTCATTGATTTGCCTAATGCCTTGGCTTGCATCCTTGTGATAACTTGTAGTTGCACTGTGGCCACATGGCCCCATTCAATGCTAAGGAGATTAAGGCTGGTTCTCTTTGGTGGGATGATTGGGGTGGTTGGTCTCCTCATGGGACAGTCCTGGAATAGATGCTCCATTCCACACCCCACACATAAGGGTGTGGGGTTGGTCATGGTTGGGGAAGTCGGGGTACGATCTCTGTATAGACAATCCTTCAAGCAGTGTGGACCTGGCATTTAAAATAGGACAATGGAGGGTTTAAAGTACCTTGGTAGGGGCATTCACTTGCCTTATGGGGACCCTGGCATGTGTAACATTGGAGTGGTGGTCTTCGGGCAATTGAGTTTAGGTCTCTCACCCTTGTGTTTATGAGGGTGGTCTAGAATATGGGGACTTGTTGATCCTCTGGCGGGAGGTAGTGGATCAGGGTGCCACTTCCCTCCTTGTAGGGGTAGTAATCATGAGGTCTGTGATTAGGATCTGTCTCCTCCCAGTCGTTGGGCACTTCTTCTACCAAGACTTGAATGGCTAGGGCTATATGAGGTAGTAGGGGCTGTGAACCCAATATGGGTGGTCATAACGGAGTTGGTTGAGTTCTGTACTGGTGGCTAGAACTAGCCACAGGGACACCTTGAGTGATTTGAGGGTTAGGTGGGGCCGTTAGGACTAATGGGTGTCTCATTTGATACATGGGTTGGGGAAGGGACCTTGGAAATTGACATTTGGAGGTATCATGATTGCCCCACCTTTGACAGTGTGCACAATAGAGTGCTAGCCTTGCCCTTAGGCATGGGCACTCATTGGAGGGGTGGTTGCCATTGCATACCCTACATTAGACATTTTCCCTCCATGGAAACAAGTGGGGGTTGCTCGGCACCTCCTTGAAGGTTCCTGTCCTCCACAGTTGGCCTAGCTGATCTAATAGATTGGAGGCCAACTCGCTCATGTCCAAGCCTTTGGTTTCGTTAGTCTCCTTCTAGATCAATTCTACACTCGAAGACCTAACCGATGGAGCGATTTTTGAGGAACCTGGGGCTTTATATGAATTCACCTTGTCCATCATGTTGTCACATATATGGATGGCCACCTTGCTGCATAGATCAAAGGAGGTAGGGTTCATCACCATGAGGTGGTCGTGTAGCTTTGGGTCTGCAAATTTGATAAGGAAGCAAGGCAACAACCATTCGTCGCTCATCTGCTCGTATGGTTCACAGCGGGCATTGAGGTGCTTGATCCTGGTAATGTAATCCCTTAGGGATTCCTTATCGTTTTGCTTTACACCATACAATTGGTTGATCGAGCTCCATTTATGGCCACTGGGGGCGAACCCCATAGTAAAGACCTTTTTCAATGTCTCCTAGTTGATCTTTGCTTCTGGGGTGAGAGACCTATACCATTGTCCTGCTTTGCCATCCAGGCTGAGGCCAAATGCATTGGCCATCTCTAGGTCTCTGGGAGCGCCAAAGGCTTCACAAATCTATTCAAACCACTCCATGTGGGAGACCGGGTCTATTTCGCTAAGAAACTTGGTCATTAGCTTGGAGATGGCTATAGATCAGCTCCTCGAGGGGTTCACAATCCTTGCCAGGAACACTGGGCGGGTGGAGGTGGTGTGGCCCCCCTTCCGAGGGCATTCATCAAGATACGCATTGCCTCATCAGTCATCAACACCGTTTGAGCGGCTAGTGGAGGTGGTGTTGCTATGGGCTTAACGGGGTGCAAGGCTATAAGCCTAGCCCAGATGGTGGTCCCCATGTAGTTGTTGGTACAGGCATTGGAACGGATGTGCCAAGGCCTACATTCATTGGTGCAACCGGTTGTTGTCTCTGTGCCAACATGGACTTAGGTCGTATAGAATGTGCATGTGTAGAGTAGTGGGTAGCAAAGCTCCGCTTGTACTTGCATAAGGCTAGGAGTTCTACATGTAAGTTCTACATACAATTCCTACATGCAAGTCCTACATGCGAGTTCTACATGCAACTCCTACATGCATGTTCTACATGCCACTCCTACATGCAACTCCTACATGCATGTTCTACATGCAAGTCCTACATGCAACTCCTACACAAAGAAAAGTTTGCCCCATCAAACTTTTTAATTCTAAAAAACTTCTTTTTCGGACATGGAAGAGGATGCCATGATGCAAATGAAGCAAAAATCTCAAATGCTAGTGCCTATAAGAGAGAATCACACCAAATACCAGGTGCACCCAAATGTGTATGCCACAATAGAATGAAATATCACCAAAACTCTTGTCTCAAAGCATAAGGCTCATGTGCATATACTATGCATCCATATGAGCAAATCTGGCCCAAAAGAAAATGCCAATTGTAATGGCAATCCAAAATGCCAATAAGTGCCAAATGACTCAAGCATAAACATCGTCCAGTGGAATATGCATTAATAATATCTCATCCAAGAGAGCATAGCACTATCGGTGCATCACTTGCAATGTGTCAAAGCTGTTCCTCAGCATAAAATAGCATCCATGTGCAAAGCGTCCATAAAAATAGCATCCCACAAGGCAATCTGGGCCTATCAGCACATCCAATAAGGACCGCAATGCATCCAAATGGCCTATAAATCATCCACTACAACCCAATGCACACCACGAATGAGCGCACACTACTCAAACTACTGCAACTAGAGTGATCTGCATAAGGTATGCTTAAGAAATCATAGTCCCACGGTAATGACCGCTATTGAAAATAGAACTTGAGATGCCTCAAAACATGGGTGCCATTGCATAATTGGACTCAATAAGAAAATCTGCAAATATCTCTCTTTTGCCGAAACTCCAAAATCCCAACCGATGAGTGAGAAATGGGAGTCAACAATTATCCACTACCATGTGGCATAAATCTAAGGTTTCAAAACCTTAGAATGAAAAATGCATAACAGAGAGATGAAATCGAATACACAGAGATATATAACTCTGAAAATCCTCCACCGAATCACACAAGAACTGACAGGTAGGGGTTTCTAGGCATCCGGAATGCAATGGGACAAACGGTTTTGGAAACCGTGGTCTCAATCACTAGGTCCAACACACAGATTAAAAAACGTTTTTGGAAACAGAGCTGTTTATAAACTCCACTGGAGTGTGAATGATGAGCAACATAGAAGTTTTAGGACCTCCTGAGTCCACTGGAACTGATAGATCTGCAAATGGTTACTCCAAACTTGAGTTCCAATACTTGGGCAGAAAAACACAAAAACTGACAAAGTGAGTTAGAAATCCAATGGAATGTTCCCAGATTCAAGAATGAAGGTGTTTCCAAGCTCCTAAAGTGATGTGGACACCAAAGCAAGCAATAGTTGCCTCTATAAGTCAATACGGAGTCTCTGTCATCAAACGGAACAAGGAAAAGCTCAAAAAACAACTTTTTCTTTGAAAACACTTAACAAGCTCTCATAACCACTTCGCAAAACCAAAGTGACTTTTCCAAAGGTTCCTCTAAGGTCTCTACACACTCGGATGGAAGTAAAGTCACCCACAAATCTTCCCACATAGCTTCTCCTTCCTCCCATAGAGCTGCTGAGCTTCAAGCATTCACACACGCTCAGCTAGGTCACGCGAGCTTTGATACCTATTGAGAGTGCTCTCAATGGAAGCAAGAACGAAAGAGGGAGAGAGAGAAACAGAGAGCCAGACAAGTTTTGGTGGATGCAGAACACCCTAATCTTCTTTTTCATTCATTTATATATGTGTTTGAGTATTGTACATAACTAGGGTAAAGGCATAGTGACCTTTGTAAGAAAATAGTACGCAGCGGAAGATAACAACAAAACGCAAGTACACGATGGAAAGCTGGAGAGAATACAAAAATTCTGATCTACCAAACTGCTGATACAACTGATGGTTGGCTGTCCACCCGTGCGCTCTACAGACAGAGCTTCGATGGTGATCTAGACAGATGCTGGACGGAGGACTATGAGCGTGAAGAACTGGTGATCTGATGATAGGGGGTGGCCACTATTATATAGTGTAAGTGGTTGACGGTCGGCCTTGTAATAGGCAGTCGGCCTAATAGACAGTCGGCCTGGAAGACCAGCCGACCCTTCAAAAAACATGCCGACGGGCAGATGAAGGATCGCGCATAGGTCATACCGTCGGGCCCCCAGACCCCCAACCCCCACCGGGGGCCTGCTATCGCCCCCCGGACCCCCTGCTATCGGGGGGGCTATCGCCCCCCCGAACCCCCCCTTTTTGCAGACGGGTATCTACTCTTGGCATTTAAGCCGTCTCATAACCATCTGGTCTACTCTAAGACCCCTTCCAATGTCCAAACTGGGGATCCCTCCCAATATCCGATACCCATCATGGCTTCTCCTCATATGGGGGCCTTACAACATTGGGTACACAGAATATTGGTGGGTTACATGAGAGGTGGACATTTGAGCTAACTCTAACAACCTTTAACCCCCACATCAGTATAGGCGGGAAGGGACAGACTTTCACAGGGGTGGGTCCTGGGGCATGGGAAGATTAGTTCCATGTAGTGGGCGATAGGGTGGAAACTAGGGTGCCCCATAGTTGACGAAGGCTAGTTAGTGGCACTGAGGTTGTTGGAGGTTCATAAGGCACTCCGCCTTGGAATTTCCTAGTATCCCCTTGGTTGGGGTCTTGCCTTCAAAATTCCCTCATCCATGGATCTTCATCATCCATGTTTTCCCACTGGGAAGGTCTGGCATAAGCGGCGGGTCCTAAATTGGCAAAGGTTGTTTCTATCCCGTGATCTGTGGTTCAAGAGTTGGTGGATGTTGCTGACCTTCCCTCCCTGCAAACATGCCGACGGAGAAGGGTTCTCCATGTCTGCTGACTTTGTTTGGCCTAAGCAGTCGTACATGTTGGACAATGTACCTCTAAGCTTGGATGCAACCGAAGGCATAGGCGAGTTGGAAGAGGATACACTTGTGAATGGAGCTTCCAATGCCCTTGGACCCAAGGGGTCTTGCATCACTTCTTCCAAACTCTCTATTTCATCAAAACTAGATAGAGTTTTTGGTCGGGGACCTACTAGAGAGTGGAGGTTCGGGATCAGCTTCCAGATTCCCAGCTAGGACAGAGGGTGTAGCTCGAAGCACTCTCTTTCGACAAGGAATCCTTTTGGCAAAATCCTTTCGGACCTAAAGTGCATGTGGGATGCCTTTGGCTGAGCACACTCAGGCTGAACTGAGGCTTTGGAGTTTTTTTTAATTCTTTGGCTACACCAGATGTATCGTGATGGTCGGTGGGATAGCTCTATAGCAACGGTCGATGGGATTCGGTATCACACCAGGTGGTGGGATACGAGTATAGTGGCAGGCAGTGGCGTAAGCATATAGTGACAGTGGCAAAGTACGAATGACACCAAGTGGTAGAATAGATGTGTTGTGACGAACAATAGTGTAGATCTTTCCACGTGTGCAACAGGATCATAGGCTGGCAGGATATGGATTGAGCACCAAGCATGGGCATGGGGGGTTGACAATCACACAAGGCAACGTGATAGGAGTGAAATGATAATCAACGAAATAAGAGTAAGGAAAATGGTGGAATTAAATAGCGATGATCGACGGAATAAAATAGTGATGGGTGGCATGATCGGAGCAATGTGACGGGCAAAGGGGTACAAACATGACCATGGGCATGGGGATGAGTTCATCGCACCGGTGGCGGGGTAGCTAAATAGCAATGATTGACGGAATAACTCTATGGCACTGGGTGAACGACTGTCGATGGGATAGAAACTTTGACACACATTTAATTGACGTGGCGGGTTAGGCCATGGTCAAAAGTTAGGTCAACAGGATAGCTATATGGCATAGGGTCAATGAGGTTTTTGACTGGTGGGATATGGCTAACACATCGGCCGATGGGATATTTGGTCAGCGTCGGGATAGCTCTATGGCGTTGACTCAGTGGGATAGGAAAACACAGTGTCATCGATTGATTTTTGTGGCTAGTTCTCCTATACAATGAAAAAAACTTTAAGAAAAAACACTACCTAGTTCACCTATACAATGCAAAATTTCATTAAGGGTGAGTTCTAAAACACAAAACAACTTCAAGATTTGGCAAGAATCAACATTTTGGTTGTTTTATGATGGGATTGGACCTTACACACTCCTTAGCAAGCACACCCACTACGTTCCTATAAACTGAAATACTAGAAAGCATAAAAAACAAGCTCCCAATGCTCCAAAATGACTTTCCAACAAGAAAAAATAGGTTTTCTACTTTTCTGTCCACACTCTCACTTCCCCCCCCCTCTTTTCTCCTATAACTCCACGAACAAGCTCCAAGTTAAGCTTGAAGACTTGTGCAATGGGTAGATATCAAAGGGAAACAAGTGCAAATGCAAAAGCATACCTTTTCTCCCCGGCAGTGGTGCCAAAAAATGTTGCGGGTCTCAATGGTGACTCGTGTGTCATGGGGATGTTGAAGATATGCCGATGGAGCCTCCACTCTGAGCTACTCCTTGTGGGAGCAATACATAGCACGAGCCATCCACAAGTGTTACTTGAGTGTTGCTAAGTGTCTCCATGCAAAAAAGAGGGAAGGGGAAGAGGGGAGAGGAGAGGGAGGAAGGGAAGGAGAGGGAGAAGAGAAGAGGAAGAAGAAGGGAAGAGGTGGGTGAAGGGAACCTATATCCAGAACTTGTAGTTTTCCTTGAGGTCTTCCTAGATTTGAAGCTCAAGGCCTCTAAGCACAAACCCTTTCTATAACTACCTATCTCTTGGGCTCTCAACCATAATGACATCCCCTAGTATCACAAAGTCATTACCCAAGTTCATCAATCCCAAGTGGCCCTTCTATCCATTGTTCTAGTTGGGGCATAGAATGAGACCATAGTAAAAGATATTATTTTTAGCTTGCATTCTAGAGAAATCCATCTATAAATTACATCTTGTTGAAAATTGGAAACAGTCTTTCTAATGAAATAGGAGTCCTTTTGTAGTCCCCCCTCTACCATCTTCATGAGTAGTTAAAAACCAGACTCTTCTGCTGTCAATACTTTTGACTCTATTTAGCAATACATCAATGATTACCTTGACTTCTTGCAGACCAAGAAAAGTTGCAGAGACAGAATTCCCTCTCAGCCAATTAGGTAGTTCCTGACTCCTCCATGGGTTAGTCAATCCACACACATTTGATGTGAGGAATGAGAAAGGGCTACTTACCATTCTTAATTTTCCCCTTTTTTGCCTTTGGGGCAGGGCTTTTGGGAGGGGCATTCTAGCCTTTTACTTGAGAGATTCTTCTCTTATCCTGAACTATGGCTTGAGGCTTCACTGGAGCTTCTGTATTCTTTTCTTATTTTTGAACCAAAGGAAGTTTCTCCTATGAGTCTCCTAACTTAGAGTCACTCATACTTGCAGGGTGCTTATTGACATCATCTTCAAATTCCTTGGATCATTAGAATCATCTAGCCTCTTTCATTTTGGCATCCTGTATCCATTGCTCAGTTTCTTGCTCTATTAGTGCTTCATAGGCATTGTTAGTAACCAAAGGAAAAATGACTCTGTCCTTGCCTAAGTGTACCTTAGTGTTCTTGCATTACTGATTCCTTTTTCTATGCTCTTCTCTTATATTTGAGGTTTCTGTTTGTCTTTTATAGTCCACTTGGATTTGGGTAGTTGATTAGCTTGTTTTTGAGGTTGTTCCTAAGGTGTCTTGGGCTTGTTCCTTTTTATTGTATGGGTAGACAACCCACACAGATAACACGAGTTAGGTAAGTTATTGTAAACCAATGGCTATTCCATGAAAAGACTCCCATTCCTATTGGCAATTGCCAGGTTGTTAGGAAGGTCCTCAGCAATGTCCAGCTTGACACACACATGAGGATGTCCTCTAGGATTGATAAATTGTCCTTTTCCTACATAAATGACCTGTCCTAGACTTGTATAAAGATTTGGATCTTGGTTTGACAAGAGAAAAAGGGAGATTTGGGAGTTCAACCCACACTGGCACAAAGATAAATCTAGGCTTGTCTAGGCTAAATTGTAGGACCAAAATTCTAAGTAAAGAGGGTGGTGTCTAATGGTCTCGAGAGCATGGTGTAAAGGTTTCCAAGCTATGTCTTCCGTTTCAAATAAAAAGATTTTTTTTTCTTAGGAACCTCACACTAGTTACAACTAGACCTTTTCTAATCCAGTTCTTTCTCAGCCAACCTTTAAGAAAAGCAGCAAGAGGTCTGGGTTGAGGAAGATATCCTATCAATGCATGGGAAGAAAGCCACTCTATTGACTGCTCTAGTCTATCCTCTTCCAAAAAAGCAGCAACTTTATCTTTAGAATATGATTTCTCCTCATCCTTAGACTGAGGATCCTCTTCTCGATGTGATTGTGCACCTACTGATTCATTGCCTTGAGCTTGGAATCTATGCTTGTTGGCTTGGGACCTATGTCGATGGCTCCATCCTTGGCACTTCCTACATTGGTGACTATTTTAGCCTCTGTATTGATGCTTGCTCTGTGCCCAGATGCTGTGATTGCATCCACGCTCTTGGAGGTCTGTTGCACATTCACTTTTTTCTCGCTCTAAATATCCCCCCTCCTTGTGGAGCTTGGCTTGGTGATGCCTGTATTCCATCCATTAATGGATTCTTCTCCATTCTTTCCTATTGCACCATGGGGATCTCCACCTGTGACTTGTTGCAAGGAAGTGCTATAGCTCTTTTCTGGGCCTCCTTTTCCAATGTCATTGGAAGTGCCAAGAGGACTACGCATGAATAGGGGGTGAAAAACCCTCCTATGAACTCATGCAGCACCCCTACGTATGAGGGACTTGCTATCTTCTAGGAGTATTTACTACCAATATTTGGAGACTGGGAGAGGGTGCTTCTATTTCCTTGTAGCTCATTCTCTTGGGAAGGAAATGTCATTAGCATTGACCAGGGGAGGGAAATAGACGGAAGTGACCCGTGCGATGTCAGAATCCGAGTTTGGATTCCAAAAGTCCTTCTCATGATGATCACCCAACGTATCCATAGTGAATCCATGCATGAAGGAGAGGGGCATCACCTCATGTGTCAATTCAGTGAAGGTTGGAGAAAGCTTTGGAGGAGGATCCTTTCCTCCCATATCAGTCCCCATCCTCAATGAGTATTTCTCATCACCTTGTAGAGTAGATTTCTCTATGAAAATTCCCTTATGATCCTTCTACTTAATAGGGGAAAACCCTCTCTAAACCTATCTTTATAAAAGGGCTTCTCCAAATAAAACTCAGTGAAGCAAGCCATCCAAGGTAGTTTTGCCAGTGAACTTTGAAGTAGGTCTCCCAAGGAAGTTTTGCTGGCGAGCAAAGGTAAGGTCATGCTCTCACAAAATGTAGAAGAAGCCTAGACTACCTTAAATATTTTAAGAGCCCAAGATGAAAAACTAGATGCACATGAACTTTAGAATGAGAAGCCTCTAGACTCATGCAAATTAATTACCAAATAAGGGAAGGAAGAACGACTTAAGAATACTATTAAAAATTACCCACTTGATACCAAACTTACATACTCCAAATTAGCCAAATTTGACCACCTAAAATAAGATTTACCTTCTTCACCTAGAGAAGGAGGACAAATAAAAATAAAGGAAGGAGCGAAGGAATAAAATAGACAAGTACACACAAAATAAACTCTATCCACACACACACATACACACACAAACACACACACACACACACACACACACACACACACACACACACACACACACACACACACATGCACACACACACACACACACACACACACACACACATTTTCACGTGATCATCTCTTCATACACACACACACACACACACACACACACACTCTCTCTCTCTCTCTCTCTTTCTATACTCTCTCTCTCTTTCTATTCTCTCTCTTAACTTTTCTTATTTCATTTTGAAGACCTTGTTATGAACATTTATATAGTAGATTCCCTCTTCCTAAGTATTGAGAATGTATTTATAAATTACTCCCCCTAAGTATCCTATGGCACTCTAATTAGACTTACTTATAGGGGTACTTACCTAATGGAACTCCTTTTTCTTTTTCTTATTTTTGCTTTATGTATAAGGTTTCTTATAAACCTCTCCCTTTTCCTTATTGTTTCTCTTTTTCAACTCATAAATTTGTTCTAAATTTAATTATATGGCCACACACACACACACACACACACATACATTTTCTACACACAAGTTCTTAGACCATGACCAATGTACACTTATAAAGTATTCCCCCATTCTCTCTTTTAGATTTCTCCCCCCTCCTAACTTTTTGATTGTTGATTTAAAAAAAAAAACCTCCTTCCCCCTAGTCTTTCTCTCCATTAAATTTCACAGGTTAAATTTCTCCCATTCTTCCACTAATTTTGGTCCATGGATCTTATAATGTTATTTTAGTGGCATACTTTAATATAATAATTATATGCTAACATGCAGTAATAATTATATTCTAATATTTTATAATAGCTAGACATTCTTTCTTATATTTAACCCATGAGAAAGAAATAAAATTAAGGTTTTAAATAATTAATTGCATTCTAGAAGGTTAAATTTGAAGAGGTGCATGTGAGTATGAGTTGGATGGCGGTGGAAGTTCAGGCATGCCATGTCTTGCTTATTATCCTAGCTCTCATCCTTGGCTTGACTCCCCTTCATCCTTCTACTTATCATCTTCTCCTCGGCTAAGTGTCTTGTGCCATGCATTCTTCGTACTTCCTCCTTCCTTGCCTCTATTCGATTTCCCTGTGCTTGCCTTATCGTGCCTTGTGCCTCAAGACTCCCTACCTTACTCTACTAAAGTACTTATGGACTTGGTGCTACTCCTTTATCGCCTCATTTATAGCTTCAAAGAAAGGTGATTCTCCATTCTTCTTTCATTCCTTTGATGTTACAACACTTGGTACTACAACCCGCCTCTCATCTTGTCTCTTATGGACTATCCTTTGCCTTGCATGCTGAGTCCGCTTCTAGCTCTTCACGTGTGGCATCGTATGCACACAAAGCGGTCGCCTTGCCTTGTATTTCTGTGGCTTTCTAGATAAATGGGCCAAGAAGTCTTTCCTCAGAGCTTACGTGCAGAGGATAGTCCTAGCCTCTGAGGGAGGAGGTGTTCTATCTACTATTTGGTCGTAAGGTTCTCGACCTCCATTATATAAAGGGTCGTGCACTTGTTTGATCCTCTATGGCCAACCGTATTTTGTGTGCCACCTTACTCGTCCTTCCAAAGGTATCTCTTGCCTCCGCTCTTGACTCTCACTTCTGTTACTTGCAAGTTGGTTGACCACATACACCCATATTCGACTTCTCCACTTACATTGTGACTTGCTCTATTGGGCTCGATTTAGATGCCACTCCCCTCTTGCCTTAACTATATTGGATACCTTATGTGATGCACTTATCTCTGGATGGTTGCGCTATTCTTTATTTGTCACCATTTAGACCTACGCTTGTTTGATACATATGTGGTCTCCACTGTGTCTCACAGTGCCATTAAAGATTTTTGTAATAGCAACTTAAGAGATAGACTTCTCTTGCCACCCTACGTGATGGCGCAGCTAGTGGCACTTTGTTAGTTCTTGTTTTCTATCTCAGTGGCACTCTCTATGGGTCATGGTAGCGCTTCGGGATACACAGCTTATAAGATACCCTTTGTGATCACTCTTTTTGTTAGTTGGCTCCTCTGTGATCGCTCTTTTATTGTATGGCACTTAGATACTTCTTGCTAGCTCTAGTCAGCTCTTGCGAGTCCCTGCTCATCCTACTCCGATGAACACTACTTCCCTTTTTCAAGTCCTGTAGCTGAATTTCTCTCATGGAACCTTAACTTGTTGGTCTTGTTTTGGCTAGCTACACTCCTCCCATAGTGTTCTGGTGCTCCTTTTAGCAAATATGTACTTTGTCCATGGTATTGATTTCACTTATTAGTCAACAATAAAGTTCTTGTTTCCCCCCCACCCCTTCCTTTTTGATTTATTTATTAAGATGTCAATGAATATATATATTGTTGGTGTAAATTTATTAGTCTATATATATATATAGATTTTTCATTTCTTTCTTTATTAATCTAACTTTCCTACCTAATTTTCCCAGCTAGTTACTTGATTAATCAACTTTTTTCTTTCTAATTCTCCTAGTCTCTTGGGCCTTAAAATGCTTCTTTTCTCTTATTAAAAATTCTTTGGACTATGTTTGTTTCTAAAATCTAAATTCATGCTCTTTATTTAAATATTACTTAGCCTCTTAAACACTTGGCATGAATATTATTACTCGCTTTTAGACTCTAGTGGATCTATATAGTGCTTAATGTAATTATATATATCATTAATGTATACTCTAGTTATCCTACTTGCAATTTCTATTTCCCCCTTTGTTTTGTTCTTTAATTGCCCTTATATATTTTTTTCAACTCTTTTCATATGTACTCTCTTTTTAAAATAATGTAATTTCTTCCTTTTAGTTTTATTATATTACTTTTTTCTTCGTTATTAACTTATTTACTTATTTTTTCCTAGAGCATTTCCTATGTAAGCTAGTGTCAGGACTTGTAGTCTGCCAAACATCAGTAACCTTACGTTGCTTCTTGTGTGCCTTGGCCTTGGTTGTTTACTTTAAGTGTCTCTTTGGCCTAAATTATGTCATCTTTTATTTCTTTTTATTTTATAAAACCCTGAAACTCATTGTTCTTTCTTAATTCCTCTCAGTTTATTAGACAAATTTATTTATTGCTCGCCCTATTATCTTATTTTTTCTTTATGTATAAGGTTTCTTGTAAACTTCTTTGGACTATGTTTGTTTCAAAAATCTGAATTGATGCTCTTCATTTAAATATTACTTAGCCTCTTAAACACTTGGCATAAATATTATTACTCGCTTTTAGACTCTAGTGGATCTATATAGTGCTTAATGTAATTATATATATCATTAATGTATACTCTAGCTATCGTACTTGCAAATTCTATTTCCCCCTTTGTTATTTTTTTAAATTGCCCTTATATTTTTGTTTCAACTCTTTTTATATGTACTCTCTTGTTAAAATAATGTAATTTCTTCCTTTTACTTTTATTATATTACTTCTTTCCGTGTTATTAACTTATTTACTTAGTTTTTCCTAGAGCATTTCCTACATAAGCTAGTGTCACGACTTGTAGTCTGTCAAACACTAGTAACCTTATGTAGCTTCTTGTGTGCCTTGGCCTTGGTTATTGACTTTAAGTGTCTCTGCCTAGATTATGTCATCTTTTATTTCTTTTCATTTTATAAAACCCTGAAACTCATTGTTCTTTCTTAATTCCTCTCAGTTTATTTAAACAAATTTATTTATTGCTCGCCCTATTATCTTATTTTTGCTTTATGTACAAGGTTTCTTATAAACCTCCCCTTTTTTCTTATTGTTTCTCTTTTTTAACTCATAAATTTGTTCTTAATTTAATTATATGGCCACACACACACACACACACACACACACATTTTCTACACACAAGTTCTTGGACTATGACCAATGTACACTTATAAAGTATTCCCCCATTCTCTCTTTTAGATTTCTCCCCCCTCCTAACTTTTTGATCATTGATTTCAAAAAAAACCCCCTTCCCCCTAGTCTTTCTCTCTATTAAATTTCACTGGTTAAATTTCTCCCATTCTTCCACTAATTTTGGTCCATGGATCTTATCAAGTTATTTTAGTGGCATCCTTTAATATAATAATTTTATACTAACATGTGGTAATAATTATATTATAATATTTTATAATAGTTAGACGTTCTTTCTTATATTTAATCCATGAGAATGAAATAATATTAAGGTTCTAAATAATTAGTTGCATTCTAGAAGCTTAAATTTGAAGAGGTGCATGTGAGTATGAGTTGGATGGTGGGGGAAGTTAAGGCGCACCATGTCTTGCTTATCATCCTAGCTCATTGGCGCCGCTTCATCCTTCTACTTATCAACTTCTCCTCGCCTAAGTGTCTTGTACCATGCATTCTTCGTACTTCCTCCTTCCTTGCCTCTATTCGATTTCCTTGTGCTTGACTTACCTTGCCTTACCTCAGGACTCTCCCTACCTTACTCTACTGAAGTACTTATGGACTTGGCACTGCTCCTCTGATCACCTCGTTCATAGGTTTAAAAAAAGGTGGTTCTCCTTTCTTCTTTCATTCCTTTGATGCTACGACACTTGGTACTATGACCCGCCTCTCATTTTGTCTCTTAGAAACTATTGTTTGACTTGCATGCTCAGTTTGCTTCTAGCTCTTCATGTGTGGCATCGTGTGTGTGCAGAGCGGTTGCCTTGCCTTGTATTTACGTGGCTTTCTAGATGCATGGGCCAAGAAGTCTTTTCTTAGAGCTTACGTATAGGATAGTCCTACCCTCTAAGGGAGGAGGTTTTTTGTCTACTATGTGGTCATAAGGTTCTTGACCTCCATTATATAAAGGGTCGTGCACTTGTTTGATTCTTTGTGGCCAACCGTCTTTTGTGTGCTGCCTTAATCGTCCTTCCAAAGGTATCTCCTACTCTTGACTCTCACTTCTGTTACTTGCAAGCTGGTCGACCACATACACCCATCTTCGACTTCTCCACTTGCATTGTGACCTACTCTATTGGGCTTGACTTAGATGCCACTCCCTCTTTCCTTTACTATATTGGATACCTTATGTGATGCGCTTATCTCTGCATGGGTTTGGACCTGTGCTGTTCTCTATTTGTCATTGTTTGGACCTACGCTTGTTTGATACATACACGGTCTCCACTATGTCTCATAGTGCCACTAAAGCTCTTTGTAATAACCATTTAAGGGATAGATTGCTCTTTGTTGCCACCCTACATGATGGCGTAGCCAGTGGCACTTTGTTAGTTGTTGTTTTCTATCTTAGTGGCACTCTCTATGGGTCGTGGTAGGGCTTCAAGATACACAACTTATAAGATACCCTTCGTGATCACTCTTTTTGTCTGTTGGCTTCTTTGTGATCGCTCTTTTATGGTATGGCACTTTAGATACTTCTTGGTAGCTCTAGTCAGCTCTTGCGAGTCCCTGATCATCCTACTCGGATGAACACTACTTCCCTTTTTCAAGTCCTGTAGCCGAAGTTCTCTCGTGGAACCTTAACTTGTTGGTCTTCTTTTGGCTAGCTACCCTCTTCCCATAGTGTTCCGGTGCTCCTTTTAGCAAATATGTACTTTTTCCATGGTATTGATTTCACTTATTAGTCAAAAATAAAGTTCTTGCTCCCCCCCACCCCTTCCTTTTTCATTTATTTATTAAGATGTCAACAAATATGTATATTGTTGGTGTAAATTTATTAGTCTATATATATATATATATAGATTTTTCATTTTCTTACTCATTTCTTTCTTTATTAATCTAACTTTCCTACCTAATTTTCCAAGCTAGTTACTTGATTAATCAACTTTTTTCTTTCTAATTCTCCTAGTCTCTTGGGCCTTAAAATGCTTCTTTTCTCTTATTAAAACTTCTTTGGACTATGTTTGTTTCTAAAATCTGAATTCATGCTCTTCATTTAAATATTACTTAGCCTCTTAAACACTTGGCATAAATATTATTACTCGCTTTTAGACTCTAGTGGATCTATATAGTGCTTAATGTAATTATATATATCATTAATGTATACTCTAGTTATCCTACTTGCAATTTCTATTTCCCCCTTTGTTTTGTTCTTTAATTGCCCTTATATATTTGTTTCAACTCTTTTCATATGTACTCTCTTTTTAAAATAATGTAATTTCTTCCTTTCAGTTTTATTATATTACTTTTTTCTTCGTTATTAACTTATTAACTTATTTTTTCCTAGAGCATTTCCTATGTAAGCTAGTGTCACGACTTGTAGTCTGCCAAACATCAGTAACCTTACGTAGCTTCTTGTGTGCCTTGGCCTTGGTTGTTTACTTTAAGTGTCTCTTTGGCCTAAATTATGTCATCTTTTATTTCTTTTTATTTTATAAAACCCTGAAACTCATTGTTCTTTCTTAATTCCTCTCAGTTTATTAGACAAATTTATTTATTGCTCGCCCTATTATCTTATTTTTTCTTTATGTATAAGGTTTCTTGTAAACCTCTCCTTTTTTCTTATTGTTTCTCTTTTTCAACTCATAAATTTGTTCTTAATTTAATTATATGGCCACACACACACACACACACACACACACACACACACACACACACACACACACACACACACACACACACACACACATTTTATACACACAAGTTCTTGGACTATTACCAATGTGTACACTTATAAAGTATTCCCCCATTCTCTCTTTTAGATTTCTCCCCCCTCCTAACTTTTTGATCATTGATTTCAAAAAAAACCCCCTTCCCCCTAGTCTTTCTCTCTATTAAATTTCACTGGTTAAATTTCTCCCATTCTTCCACTAATTTTGGTCCATGGATCTTATCAAGTTATTTTAGTGGCATCCTTTAATATAATAATTATATGCTAACATGTGGTAATAATTATATTATAATTTTTATAATAGACATTCTTTCTTATATTTAACCTATGAGAATGAAATAATATTAAGGTTCTAAATAATAAATTGCATTCTAGAAGGTTAAATTTGAAGGGGTGCATGTGAGTATGAGTTGGATGGCGGTGGAAGTTAAGGCACGCCATGTCTTGCTTATCATCCCAGCTCATCCTTGGCTTGGCCCGCTTCACCCTTCTACTTATCATCTTCTCCTCGCCTAAGTGTCTTGTGCCATGCATTCTTCGTACTTCCTCCTTCCTTGCCTCTATTCAATTTCCCTGTGCTTGCCTTACCTTGCCTTACCTCAGGACTCCCTACCTTACTCTACTGAACTACTTATGGACTTGGTGCTGCTCCTCTGATCACCTCGTTCATAGCTTCAAAAAAAGGTGGTTCTCCTTCCTTCTTTCATTCCTTTGATGCTACGACTCTTGGTACTATGACCTAACTCTCATCTTGTCTCTTACAGAGTATCGTTTGCCTTGCATTCTCAGTTCGCTTCTAGCTGTTCATGTGTGTCATGCACTTATTTGATTCTCTATGGCCAACCGTCTTTTGTGTCCCACCTTAATCATCCTTCCAAAGGTATCTCCTACCTCCACTCTTAACTCTCGCTTCTGTTACTTGCAAGCTGATCGACCACATACACCCATCTTCGGCTTCTCCACTTGCATTGCGACCTACTCTATTGGGATTGACTTAGATGCCACTTCCCTCTTGCCTTTACTATATTGGATACCTTATGTGATGCACTTATCTCTGCATGGGTTTGGATGTGCACTGTTCTTTATTCATGACTATTGGGACCTACGCTTCTTTGAGACGTACGTGGTCTCCACTGTGTCTCACAGCGCCACTAAAGCTCTTTGTAATAGCAAAAGGGATAGCCTACGCTTTGTTTCCATGCTACGTGATGGCATAGCTAGTGGCACTTTGTTAGTTGTTGTTTTCTCTCTTAGTGGCACTGTCTATGGGTCATGGTAGTGCTTCGGATACATAAGTTATAAGATACCCTCTGTGATCGCTCCTTTTGTTTGTTGGCTCCTCCGTGATCGCTCTTTTCTTGCATGGCACTTAGATACTTCTTGCTAGCTCTGGTTAGCTCTTGCAAGTCCCTGGTCATCCTACTCCAATGAACACCGCATCCCTTTTTCAAGTCCTGTAGCCATAGTTCTCTCGTGGAACCTTAACTTGTTCGTCTTCTTTTGGCTAGCCACACTCCTCCCATAGTGTGCCGATGCTCCTTTTAGCAAATATGCATTTTTTCCATGGTAATGCTTTATTAATCTAACTTTTTTACCTAATTTTCCTAGCTAGTTACTTGATTAATCTATTTTTTTCTTTCTAATTCTCCTAGTCTCTTGGGCCTTAAAATGCTTCTTTTTTCTTATTAAAACTTCTTTGGACTATGTTTGTTTCTAAAATTTGAATTGATGCTCTTCATTTAAATATTACTTAGCCTCTTACACACTTGGCATATTAACACTTAAATATTACTTAGCCTCTTAAACACTTGGCATAAATATAATTACTCACTTTTAGACTCTAGTGGATCTATGTAGTGCTTAATGTATCATTAATGTATACTCTAGTTAGATCCTACTTGCAATTTCTATTTCCCCCTTTGTTTTGTTCTTTAATTGCCCTTATATTTTTGTTTTGACCCTTTTTATATGTACTCTCTTGTTAAAATAATGTAATTTCTTCCTTTTAGTTTTATTATATTACTTTTTTCTTTGTTATTGACTTATTTACTTATTTTTTCCTAGAGCATTTCCTACGTAGGCTAGTGTCATGACTTGTAGTCTACCAAACACTAGTAACCTTACGTAGCTTCTTATGTGCCTTGGCCTTGGTTGTTGACTTTAAGTGTCTCTTTGGCCTAGATTATGCCATCTTTTATTTCTTTTCATTTTATAAAACCCTTAAACTCATTGTTCTTTCTTAATTCCTCTCAGTTTATCTAGACAAATTTATTTATTGCTCGCCCTATTATTGTACTTTCTTTATTCATTGTTATATATATATATATATATATATATATATGTATATATATATGTGTGTGTATATATGTGTATATATATATATATATATAGATATATGTATATATGTATATATAAAATTATGGCTAATTATGGATGTGTAGGTCACATATCTACTTAATGGTGTGATCCTTATAGGTAAAAAATGTTTTCTATCAATACTCGTGCTTTATTTGTTGGTTATGTTAGATATCAATGCCCCACTCTCGAGTAACTATGCGGGAACCAACTAACTCTACTTGTAAGCCCCCCATATGAGGAGAAAGCATTTGAGTAGCTTGGTTATCCCATAGGTCCTAGTTTGGACACCAGATGGGGGCCATTTGTGGCTTGATGGATGGAGGGCTTCAAATAGAGTTGGCACATTTCTAACTAGGCTACATGCAAGTGCGGGAAGGCATCCCATGACTGACCACACTGAGGGTAGACATAGCATTTCCTGGGGCAGCCCACTCTCGAGTTGCGAGGCCCTTCTTGGTGGAGCCCCAGATGATCCTAGATGGCTTTGGGCTGAACGGTAACCGTAGGTTAGTTGCTCTATTCTGCACCACGATTCTATCATGTGGTCGGTGGCCTATTTTGGGACCGACCTCCAGTCGGCTGTTTTGGGTCGATTGGGTCGGTCTCTCAATTGAGTCTAATGGATTACCACTGGTGGCTATATAAGAGCAAGCTCGTGAAGCCCATATTCATCATTGGCTACATCAACCTTGATTCCTTAGCATCCGGCCTCCGTCCTCTACTTTTTGTAGCATGCCATCAAAGCTTCTACAATAGGAGTGCACGGCTGGGAGGCAGCGCCATCTATTGTATCAGTTTTTACAATAATCAAAATTTTGATTCTCCATACTATTTGCTTTTCTCTCTTGCATACAAGATCCTGTTATTTGTTGAGCACAGACACTGTATTTTTTTCTTACATGGTATCACAGCTTGGGCTCTAGCAAGAAGATTTGGTAGTGTGTTTCTGTAGTGAGTAGTTTGTGAGAGATGGCCCAGCCCTCAAGACTGCGAATCCCACCGTTCGGCGAAAGCGGAAAGTTGGACGGCACTAACTATCCACTCTAGACGTTCAAGATGAAGACCATCCTAAGCACATATGAGCTTTGGGATAGTACTACTGGGATGGACCTAAAGCCGGTTGCGAGACCATGATTCTAGCCAATGCAGGACAACAGATAGTACCACTGCGGATGAGATTCTCACGTGGACAAGAAGAAATGTAGATGTGCTATGTTCTATTGTCTACAGTGTAAGTGATTCTATCATGGCGTTAATTCAACATGTCACCACAGTGGAGGAGCCATGGACGGTCTTGAAAAATCAGTACGAGACCACGAATCAGATGCAGATTCAGAATCTGGAGACTCAACTCGCGAACGAGAAACTATCTAAGTCTGAAATGGCAGAGAAGTTCATCACTAGGGTGAAGAATCTATGTTATTAGATGACTACGATTGGCATCACCATCACCAGTGAGAATCTAGCACGATGGTGCATACGGATTCTCCCACCAAAGTACGATAGTCTTGTTACGGTGCTGAATACGTAGAACAAAAATCCTCCCCTCAACTTTGAGGATTTCAACGTGGAGGAGGAGATACGTCAAAAGATGAGGATTGGAGAAGATTTGGCTTTCTGGGCTAGATCAAAGAAAGGTAAGGGTAAGGACTCTGGTAACCCATCTTCTTCTGATGATAAAAAGAGAAAGAAGAAGATCAAATGCTTCTATTACAACAAGGCAGGGCACAAGCAGAATGAGCACCGGAAGAAGATTACAGATGAGAAGAATGGAGTAAAGAAAGAGTCCAGCAACAACATGCAGGTAGTACCAGTAGAGCTATTCGTAGCAATTGAGAAGATTTGCACGGAGGCAGTTCATGTACCTGCGGATGAACCTTGGATTATTGACAGTGGTACATTGCACCACATGACTAGTTGGAAGGATTGGTATACCTCTTTACATCCAGTAGGGAATGACATCCTGGTAGCAGTCGGCAATGATGCAAAATGTCTAGCAAAAGGAAAAGGTACAATTGCTCTCAAGTCAGATGGAGTTGTAAAATAGTTGTACGATGTTCTTTATGTGCCAGATATCAAGAGGAACTTGTTGTCCATTTCTGCGATCACGGATCGGTACCTCAAAGTTCAATTCGATAAGAATGGTGCACAGATTTTGGACCTTCAAGGGAAGGTCGTTGGTAAAGGTACACGATGCAACAACATCTATGAACTCTCAGCTTTCAGGGAAGGTCGTTGGTAAAGGTACACGATGCAACAACATCTATGAACTCTCAGCTTTCAGTGCTTGAGCCGATGTGAGCAACACTAAGCTGTGGCATGAGAGGTTTGGTCATCTAAACCTTAGTTGTTTAAAGGAGATGCATAAAAGTGGAATGATTGTAGACCTACGAGAAATTACAGATTTGCCAGATTCCTCGAAGGTTGTTTTTGCTCTTGTTCCTTTTCTATGAGTCACTTCCTTGTTGAGATATCGAGCTCCACTCGTGATATTAGAGGAGGAAAGAAGGGCGCAGGTCCAACACTTGGTCTTGATGACAGAGGTGATCTGTGTTGAAGAACCCAAGTGTCTTGAAGAGGCACAGGGTGATGAATGTTGCGAACATCTTCACAAAGGCTCTTGGAAGAGACTTGCTGGAGAGGCATCTTCATCGACTTGGCATTGGGCTGAAAAAGTAAGTTCACTTATGGGTGGACATTAAGGGGGGTTGTTAGATATCAATGCTCCACTCTCAAGTAACTATGCAAGAACTAGCTAACTCTACTTGTAAGCCCCCCATATGAGGAGAAGGCATTTGAGTAGCTCGGTTATCTGGTAGGTCCTGGTTTGGATACCAGATGGGGGCCATGTGTGGCTTGATGGTTGGACGGCTTCAGATAGAGTTGGCACAGTGCCAACTAGGCTACATGCAAGTGTGGGAAGGCATCCCATGACTGACGGCACTGAGGGTAGATGGAGCATTTCTCGAGGTAGCCCACTATCAGGTTACGGGGCCCGTTTGGAGCCCCAGATGATCCTGGATGGCTTTGGGCCAAACGGAGACTGAAGGTTAGTTGCTCTATTCTATGCCACAGTTCTATTGTGTGGTCGGCGGCCTATTTTGGGACTGACCTCTAGTCGGTTGTTTTGGGTTGACTGGGTTGGTCTCCCAATTGAGTCTAACTGACTACAACTGGTGGATATATAAGAGCAAGCTCGTGAAGCCCAGATTCATCACTGGCTACAGCAACCTTGATTCCTTAGCATCTAGCCTCCATCCTCTACTACTTCTAGCATGCTGTGTGAAGATTTTTGAAAACCCAAAACTTGTCTTGTACATATGTACATGTGTGATGTTCAACTTGTGTGTGTGCTTGCTGGCGTTCAACCAGATTTTATGTAAGCAGCTTTCAAGTACTTCATAGTATCCTGAGTTGGGAATGTGTGCATTAAGTGACTTGGTCTAAGTTTTGTGGGAAGCCTTGGGAGTGGTAAAAAGGCAAATATGAGGTGGCTAATTAAGAATGATGTGGTTGGAATCAAAAAAGGTATCCATGCATGTGGCTATGTAATAGAAGAGGGAAGCTTCTCATTGATGAGTAGGCATGGTACGTGGAGCTTGGGAGTGACAAGGAGCATGGACTGTGCATTTCAGGGTTTTTGAGGAAGGGCGCATACTCGGTGAAGGCCAAGAGGTCCGAAGGTGATAGAATATGTGCACTCCGTGGGCAGAAGAAGTTGCAAGGTAGTATCATCACGTGGAGGATTATGAGTGATAGAGAGTGAGTTGCAGCAAGAGTGTAGGCTTGATCACCATGTGGCCAAGGCTTGTTATAGTAGGAGGCTATTGTAGCTTGAAGAGACCCTACTGGAAGTGTCGTTACTATAGGGGAGGAGTGCTTTGAGAGCAAGAATAGGACATAAGGTTGTGAGATTTGTGTCCTTTGTAAGGTGGAAAAGTGCAGGAGGTGGCTATACTCTATAGCCAGGTAGCGGGTGGTTGCTTTTATAGGAAAGGAAGCTATAGCAGTTGGTCGTTATGGGATGCTAGAGCTTGGCAACACAGAAGGAGATGTTGTGGTGCAATTATGATCGCATGCTAGGTTACAAGTTGATGCTCTTATTCAAGGATTAGGAGACTTGGCTATGGAATCTCGATGACTGCAAGCTTGAAGTAGATGGACTTTGAAGGCTTTGTGATGATGAGCGAAGCCGCATTGCTGGGTATCTTCACGTGAAGGAGATGGGTGACAGAAGAGGAGAAGGTGAGGCATGGCTAGTCCTTGCTGGGAGCTTAGAGACTTGAAAGGTGATGCTATTATGTAGGTTTCGAGAAGAAGGGCTCCAAGTGCACTGTGAGCAATAGAAGAGGAGGATGTAGGAGTTTGTTGTGGCTAGAGGATCTTGGATAGCGGGGATGAGCTCTTCTTGAGGAGTCGACTGCTACTATTGTGAAGTGGCATGCTTTGGATGAAGGAAAGCGGGTGAGCCAGGTACCAAAGAGAAGTTGTGACATTGCAAGTTCTTGAGAACACAGAGGAGAATGACTATGTAGGCATGAAAGAGAAGGGCAATGCATGAACTCCATGTTGCAAGTGCTAAGCCAAAGTTCTTGGATCATCATGAAAAGGTCATGGATCCTACTTGAAGGACCGACTGTGTGAGCTGGAGCCACATGGTCTCACAAAAAAGTGTGGCTACTTCATGGCCAGATTATTTGGGGAGGGTCGTAGCTCTTGGTTGTGTGTTTGAGCAACTGAAAACACAGGGGGTGCCTTGATGATATATCTCAGAAGAGAAGCCCTAGTTGGTCATAAAGCTTCATCAATTGCTTGCAACCTATGATGAAGGGAGCTTGGCTCACCCAAAACTCAACGAATTCCATTGAGAGCTCATGGAGAATAGATAGCTTGTATATGAAATGTATAAAGTCCTTAAATGGTTGTGCATGGTGAATAGAAGTAGTTGTGGAGAATGCTTGCATAGTTGGTTTCTAAAAGGTGTGACAGTAGCACTTGAAGATCGAAGAATTGACAAGAAGACCATTGAGAACATGTATGAAGGGCTTGCACATCCTATGATTTTGTGATTATGCTACTAGAAGTTGGTGCACTTAGTTGATGTTGATGGGACAATCCCTTTTGGTTTCATGATCATGATGACGGTTGATAGAAGCTCTCATGTGGGGTGTGGGTTCATAGCATGTATGGTTGTTTATACCTTGAGCTATCAGGAAGTGTTCATGGTAGTTATGCAATTCTAAAGTTGTCATTTTCATGGGATTTATGTTTCATGGGTCTTCCATGTATTTTTTTGGAGCTTGCAGTAGGAGAGCTTTGTATTGAGTTATATAGACCATTTGGTTGAGGTTGTATGGCTTCCGCAGGAAGTGTGGCTAGAGG
The DNA here is from genome assembly GCF_047967505.1 of Dipteris shenzhenensis. Lineage (NCBI taxonomy): Eukaryota > Viridiplantae > Streptophyta > Polypodiopsida > Gleicheniales > Dipteridaceae > Dipteris > Dipteris shenzhenensis. The sequence continues at coordinate 36,340,082 of NC_141620.1, forward strand.
ATGAGTTTCTATATAGGGGTGTGTAAAGGCAAGGATTTTCAATGAATGCCCTTTACCTTGTGATTGTGTTGTTCAGTTGTTATAAATGTGGATGAGGGTGGCTGTGAAGGCAGATTAGGCTCTACTACTTTTGTCCATCCACGTTTTGGTGCCTCCACGGAGGCAGTTCACTTCAGTTACAAGACTGGAAGAGCAGATGTTTTGAGATGTGTTGCAAGAAATGGGGAGAAATCCACACATGAGAGTGATACAGTGTGAGTGGTGTGGAGAATGTGGTCACAAGAAGGATAGATGCATTGAATTCCAGCTACGTGTGATCTGACTCCGACGAGCCAAAGTGTAGAGAGCTCTGAAAGTGCTTGCCCGCAAGAAAAAGAATGCTCTTTGGATGCAAAGTGAGCTTCTTCAGTAGTGTGTTTGTTTTGTTGCCTTCCAGTTTGTTGTGGTTGAGAAAGCCAGGGTGTGATAGTTGAAAGATTGTGAAGATGGCACAGGATTTCCCAGAATACTGGGGGATGTCGTATGAAAATGCAGTAAGATTCTTGAAGAAGATGGAATTTATAGCTCTTATGAAAGATAGGGCAACCCCTGAGATTTTGTTTCAAATCTTGAATTATTGTTTGTAGGGAGATGCAAAAGCATGGTTGCAGACTCAAGTTGCTACCTTTAGGACTGCTCATCCTTAGCAAACAAAATCCAGAGTATACAGTGGTGAGAATAGCTTTCCTTGTACGGTTTGCACAAGCCAGGAGCCCTAACAAAGTTTGGAAAGAGCTATGCTCAGTGAGACAGGCGGAAGAACAAGATGTGAGTCAGTACATAATCTAGTTTGGGAGAATATGGAGTTTTTGGTGTGAAGCTCTTGTTCCAAAAGTACCACCTCAAATGAACAAGCATGATCATTTCATAGCTAGCCTAAAACCTACACTCAGATTGAAAGTGGAGCTAAAGAATCTGGATAGTTTTGAAGATGCTGTCAGAGTGGCCAGGGAGAAGGAATGGAAAGTTGAGAGATTGATACAACGTGGCATGCAAGAAGAGCCTAGGAATCTGAGTGGAAGTCCAAAAATAATAAAGGCTTATGCAGAGAGAGAGCCGGTGTTTGTTCCTATGTAGGATGACTCCCTGAAAAAGGACTTGCATGATGGTGTAGAGCTTATGAAGTCACTTAGTCTAAATTGGATGGAGACTATAGGAAGAGGAAGAGGTCGAGGTGTGCAAAACAATAGGAGAGATGAATAGGCTAGGAGTGAAGGAAATACAACTAGAATAGGTAGAGGATGAGGATACATGAGCAATGTGAAGTGCTGGAACTGTGGAGAGTGGGGACATCAGCCCTCACTATGATAAGACGGCAAGAGTAGGTGAAGAAGTTTATCTTGTGATGCAAAAGACAAATGATAGTTCCGGAGACTTCAATGTGGAAGTGAAGGATCTAAATCAACCCTCTACCAGTGGAGTCAAGTGGGAAGATAAAGGAAAAGGGAAGGCAATCAACCTGATTAGGGTGGAGACTATTCCAGAGATCATGCCAGTGGCAAAGAGAACAAGGAGTGCAATAGGAGAGAATGGACCTTCTGCAAAAAAAGGGAAGCATATGGAGTTCGATCTTAGCACTCAGTCTCCTAAAAAGAAGAGATAGAGGCCCAAGAAACATTACAAGACTTTGGATTTGCATATGGGCCAAGGACAAGAGGAATACACACTGATGAATGATTTGAAGGGGAGAACAGCTAATATAACTTTTGCACAGTTACTTGGTCTGTGCCCGAAGCTCAAAAGAGAATGGAAGAAGTTGGCTAATAATCCCAGGAAAAGAAATGAGCAGGAGCCTATGAGAGGAGAGATGGAGATGATGTCTATGGAAGATCTTCCAGATTTATGCCCAGCAATGGATGCATGGTGTGGAGGTATGAGTGTTGGAGAGGCATATGTTGATGGGATTGCACAGATAAGTGTCATGACTTAGGCATGTATGGAGAGTTTGGGGCTAAAATTGAATGCTCATTTAGACTTTAAGCTCTGATTGGCAAACCATGTATGCACACAGGAGTAGTAGTGGATGCTTTTGGAGTATCCTATTGCATTAATTGCCACATTATGCCTACTGGTTCGGGAGCATACGCACTAATTTTGGGCAGACCTTGGCTTGGAAGGTAGGAGCAATACAAAATTGGAAGATGGGTACAATTACAGTGCATAATAATAAGGGAAAGGCCAAGAAATTTGATATGAGTAGCAGACGGGAAATAGAAGAAGAACCGGAAGAAACAAGCATGGAAGAGGAGTCAGATAGTGAGAATGAAGAAGAGAGTACTACATCTGAGGAGGAGGGGCAAGTATCATTTATGTTGGAAGAATTTGATGCATATGAGTTGCAGACAACAAAGATAGAAGAAGCTGAGGAGAGTAAGCTTGAAGATATGGATAACTTGATGCAACCCCCACCTTCCCAGATAGAGAGAGAAGAGATATTGCTGTCCATGTTGAATTCCAGTCTAGAAGAAGTGGAAAAGGAGGAGTATATGAAAGTCCTTCATCAATATCCAAAGCTGTTTACTACCTCACATGAAGAGATTAGGGGTTTCAGATGTGAGCCAATGTGCATTGAGCTAAAAGAAGGCAGCAGGCCTGTTTTTTGGAAGTTGAGGAGGACACATAGAGAGCTTTTGCTCGTGCTAAGAGAGGAATTGAATAAGTTGCTCAAGGCTAGGATGATATATCTAGTGGAGCATTCAGATTGGGGTAGTCCAGTGGTAATCATTCCTAAGCACATAGGAGTATGGAGAGTATGTATTGACTACAAGCCTCTCAATGCAGTAACTAAAAGCAATCATTATCCTCTTCCTTTTAGTGATGATATATTGGATAGAGTGGCAGGGTATGAGAAATATAGTGTGTGTGATGGATACTCTAGATACTTCCAGATTTCAATTGCCGAGGAGGATCAAATCAAAACTACATTCATCACACCCTAGGGTTGCTTTTGTTTAAGAGTAGTGCCATTTGGATTGAAGAATGCACCGGCATGGTATCAGGAGAATACTGATGAAGTGTTGGCTCCTTTCATTGATAAATTTTTGAGAGCATTTCTGGATGATATATGTGTGTATAGTTCCAAGAGAGGGCATGCATGGAGGTTGGATCAAGTGTTCCACAGAATGGATGAAGCACGAGTACAATTTAACCCACATAAATGTCATTTGGGATGCTCCAAAGTGAAGTTATTGGGACATATAGTATCCGAAAATGGCATTTAGCCTGATCCAGAGAAGGTGAAAGCCCTTATCTTACTTCTAGCTCCCTCTACATCAAAATAGTTACAGACTTTTGTGCAGAAAGTGAAGTATATGACAAGATTCATACATTTAGTCTCTCAGCTGTTGTATCCTTTGCAACAAGCTATGAAAGAAGAACCTCTGCAATGGAGTGAGGATTGTGAAGTAGTGTTCAATAGAGTGAAGGAAGTGTTGGGAGAAATTGCATGTGTGAAAGCTCCAGATTTCTCTCAGACCTTTTATGTGAACCCTTCATTTGGACTAATACTGTGGGAGCCATTTTATTGCAGAAAGGGGAGGAGTCCCATTATATGAGGCCTGTGTATTATGCCAGGAGAGTCAAAACAGAGGCAGAGAGGAGATATACGGAGGCAGAGCTGATTCTATCAAGCTTGGTGTATGCTTGCAGGAAGTTCAGGCATATCTGATTTCAAAGCCATTTGTGGTTTTGACTTGCTATCCTTTATTGCCTCAGCTTGTTAATAATTCAACACTTTCTCGAAGCATGATGAAATGGTTGGTTGAGCTACAAGAATATACTTTCTCATTTCTGGTGGAGAGCACTTCCAGAGCCACACTGGTAGATCTGTTAACATACAAAGAGGGTCCCATTTTGGTAAAGGAAGTAGAGAAGAAGATAGATAAAGAGGAGCATGCTATCATTCCAAGAGCATCTATCTTGCATTTTGATGGCTCATACAGGAAGAGTTTACATCAAGATAATGGAGGCTATGTGATTACTGATTCACAGAGCAAGATGATTCAGAAGGAGGGAGTCCCTGGAAGTAATAATGAGGCGGAGTATGCAACATTATATGAGGGGTTGCAAGCTGCACTTAAGCTGAAGATTCAGAAGATAATGATCAAGGGAGATTCTCTACTTGTTGTAAAGTAGGTTCTAGGAAGTTGGCAAGCCAAAAACCCAAGGTTGAGAGGGTATCTAGCCAAAGTAAAAAGGCTACTTCAACAATTTACAGCATGGAATATCCAACATGTGTAGAGGGAGGATAATCAAATGGCACATGAGCTGGCTCAGGAGATGAGTGATCAAGATCCAGTGATAGCAAGGCGTGAAGATCCACTGTACAGAGGGAGAGAATTCCTGGGTCAAATAGTGGATTTCTTACTTACTGAACATCTACCTCAGGAGCTTAAGAAGAGTCAAAAATATCACTTCGTATAGAAGAGCAGACAGTATATGATGATTGATGATGAGCTTTACATAAGAGGAGCTGATCAAATTTTGAGAAGAGTGCCCTGGAGAGAAGAAATATATTATATACTATCATCTAGTCATGAAGGAGCTTGTGGAGGACACTATGCTTTTAAGTTCACACTGCAAAAAATACTTGTGGAGGGATATGTGTGGCCTTCAATACAGAAGGATGTACAGCATTGGTGCAGATCCTGCCATGAATGTCAGAGGATGGGAAAAAGAATTCTTAAAATGGAGCCAAGAAATATCATGCTGGTTTATGATATTTTTGAAAGATGGGGGATAGATGCAATTGGTCCTCTACCCAGAACTACCAGAGGGAAATGATACATGCTTACTGCAGTGGAGTATTTATCAAAATGGGCAGAGGTGAAGGTAGTAAAGAGATTGGATAGCAAAGGTGTTGCTGATTTTATATATGAACACCTATGCTACAGATTTGGGATTCCCTTGGAGCTACTTTCAGTTAGTGGTCAGTCTAGGAGAAGTGACAGATTATTTATGTAGCAAGCTGAATATAAATCACAAGTATGTCACCCCATACTACCCTCAATGCAATGGATTGAATGAGAATTTTAATGGGGTTTTCAAATTAATGATGACGAAGATGATTGGGAGCGACACTAAAAACTAGGATTTGGAGATGAATAGAGTTTTGTGGGCATACAAGATAGCGGTGAAGCATAGCACTCAATTCTCTCCATTTCATTTGGTGTATGGGAAAGAAGAAATTTTACCATTGGATGTAGAGATACCAGCTTTGAAATTTTTAGTTGAAGAAGGATATGAGCCTGTAGACAGTTATAGGGAGAGACTACTAGCACTGCAGGTAATGTAGTTAGGGCTTTTGCGCATTATGCCAGAGTGTAAATGCGGAGGCAAGAATTGGAAAATGCAAAAATCAAGAAAAAAGAAATTGAAGATGGAGACTTGGTTCTCAGATACAATAGCAAACTAGATAGTACATTTCATACTGTATTTCAAACCAAGTGGGAAGGTCCATACAGAGTGGAGAAGAAGTTTGAGAATGGAACTTACCAATTGACTGATTTAGATGGTAAAAAACATAAGAAGAGAGTCAATGGTGTCCGGTTGAAGAAATACTTTGCACGGTTGATGGTAGCACTAAAAGAAGAGGACCATGAAGATAATGAGCTGTGGTAGAATTAATGGAAGTCAGTGCAAAGTGAAGAAGAAGAAAATTTGGATTTGTCATTTCTTTTTGGCTCACTGCTGGACATGAATGTCACAGCAGAAGAGTGGGGTTACTAAAGGTGTGTGAAGATTTTTGAAAACCGCAAACTTGTCTTGTACATATGTACATGTGTGATGTTCAACTTGTGTGTGTGGTTGCTGGCGTTCAATCAGATTTTGTGTAAGCAGCTTTCAAGTACTTCATAGTATCCAGAGTTGGGAATGTGTGCATTAAGTGACTTGGTCTAAGTTTTGTGGGAAGCCTTGGGAGTGGTAAAAAGGCAAATATGAGGTGGCTAATTAAGAATGATGTGGCTGGAATCAAAAAAGATATCCATGCATATGGCTATGTAATAGAAGAGGGAAGCTTCTCATTGATGAGTAGGCATGGTACGTGGAGCTTGGGAGTGACAGGGAGCATGGACTGTGTGTTTCGGGGTTTTTGAGGAAGGGTGGATACTCAATGAAGGCCAGAAGGTCCGGAGGTGATAGAATATGTGCACTCCATCGACAGAAGAAGCTGCAAGGTAGTACCATCACGTGGAGGATTATGAGCGACAGAGAGTGAGCTGCAGCAAGAGTGCAGGCTTGATCACCATGTGGCTGAGGCTTTTGTTACAGTAGGAGGCTATTGTAGCTTGAAGAGATGGGGGGCTCGAATCCTGCTGGCAGTGTCGTTACTGTAGGGGAGGAGTGCTCTGAGATCAGGAATAGGACAGAAGGTTGTGAGTGTCCTTTGCAAGGTGGAAAAGTGCAGGAGGTAGCTATACTCTATAGCCGAAAAGCGAGCGGTTGCTTTTATAGGAAAGGAAGCTGTAGCAGTTGGTTGTTTATGGGATGCTAGAGCTTGTCGACATAGGAGATGTTGTGGTGCAATTATGATCACATGCTGGGTTATGAGTTGACGCTCTTGTTCAAGTCTTAGGAGACTTGGCTATGGAATCTGGATGACTGCAAGCTTGAAGTAGATGGACTTTGAAGGCTTTGTGATGATGAATGAAGCTGCATTGCTAGGTATCTTCATGTGAAGGAGATGGGCGACAGAAGAGGAGAAGGTGAGGCACAGTTAGTCCTTGCTGGGAGCTCAACGACTTGAAAGGCGATGCTATTATGCAAGTTTGAAGAAGAAGGGCTCCAAGTGCGCTGTGAGCAATAGGAGAGGAGGATGTAGGAGTTTGTTATGGCTGGAGAATCTTGGATAGCAGGGATGAGCTCTTCTTGAGGAGTTGGCTGCTGCTATTTTGAAGTGGCATGCTTTGGATGAAGGAAAGCAAGTGAGCCAAGTCACAGAGAGAAGTTGCGACATTGCAAGTTCTTGAGAACATAGAGGAGAATGACTATGCAGGTGTGAAAGAGAAGGACGATGCATGAACTCCATGTTGCAAGTGCTAAGCTACCGTTCTTGGATTATCACGAAAAGGTCATGGATCCTACTTGAAGGATAGACTGTGCGAGAGCTGGAGCCACATGGTCTCACAAAAAAGCGTGGCTACTTCATGGCCATATTATTTGGGGAGGGTCGTAGCTCTCGATTGTTTGTTTGAGGAACTAAAAACACAGGGGGTGCCTTGATGATATATCTCAGAATAGAAGCCAAAGGGGGTCATAAAGCTTCATCAATTGCTTACAACCTGTGATGAAGGGAGCTTGGCTCACCCAAAACTCAATGAATTTTGTTGAGAGCTCATGGAGAACAGATAGCTTGTATATGAAATGTATAAAGTCCTTAAATGGTTGTGCATGGTGAATAGAAGTAGTTGTGGAGAATGCTTGCATAGTTGGTTTCCAAAAGGTGTGACAGTAGCACTTGAAGATCGAAGAATTGACGTGAAGACCATTGAGAACACGTATGAAGGGATTGCACATCCTATGATTTTGTGATCATGCCACTGGAAGTTGGTGCACTTACTTGATGTTGACGGGACAGTCCCTTTAGGTTTCATGATCATGATGATGGTTGATAGTGTGAAGATAGTGGGAGAGAGGGAAGGAGTCTCACTTGCGGCTTTCTCATATACACAATGGGGGAATACACACACAGGTGGAGGCTAAAAACAATTTTCCTCTTCTTAGTTGTGAAAGCCAAAAGAACTCTAGTACAAAGAAATAGAAGAACCCTATATGTGGGTCTCAAACCAAACTCAACTAACTAAGGTGGCATACTAACTGAGCCATGAACTAGAGTAGATAACGATAGCTGTCATCCACATGGGCAGTGTACCAACCGCATCTGCAGCTAACAAGTCGGTGACATAAATGCACAATGGTCACTTTGGCATATCGCGAGTGGAGCTCGATATCTCAACACTCCCCCTCGAGCTCAATCCCAATCCTTGCACACCAAGCAGATCTCTAAACTTGTGCAGCTTCTCTGTCCTAATGCCTTTGTGAATATGTTAGCTACCTGATCCTCTGTACTGACATAAACTAGATCAATAAGACCTAGCAAAACCTTCTCTTGCACATAATGATAATGCACCTCAATGTGCTTTGTTCTAGCATGATAGACTGGGTTATTTGCCAAGTGTATACTGCTCATGTTGTCACAATAAATGACAACTGGCCCATCTATAGACTGATGCATATCATAAAGTAGCTTATGCAACCAAGCTACCTCACATGCAACCATTGCTGCACCCCTGTACTCAGCCTCTGTGCTCGACAAGGCAACTGTAGGCTGTTTCTTGCTGCTCCAGGTGACTACAGCACTCCCAAAAGAAAACACATATCCACTGGTAGATCGTCTATCAGAAGTACTACCAGCCCAATCAGCATCAGTGTATCCATGCAACTGTATCTGAACCCCAGCCTCATAAAATATTCCATACTGCAATGTGGACTTCACATACCTGAGTATACGTCTAGCCACATCCAAATGTGGTTTCCTTGGAGCCTGCATAAACTGACTTACCAATCCAACATCATAGCTTAAATCTGGCCTGGTAATAGTCATATAAATCAAACTATGCATCTGTACATAGTAGGGTCTTCTAGAAGCTCACCTGCATCTGTGCTCAGCTTCACATTCTGCTCCAAAGGAAGTGAAATAGGCTTATAGCCTGTCATCCCATATTTGGATAGCATGTCCAATCCATACTGCCTTTGCAAGAGTTGTATCCCACTTGGTGATCTAACCACCTCAATGCCCAAGAAATAACATAGCTCTCCCAAATCCTTCATCTCAAACTTCTGCTTCAAATGCATTTTCACATGAAGGATATCTTCATCACTATCACCTGTGATGATCAGATCATCAACATAAATGACAAGCAGCATAATACCTTTCTCTGTTTTTCTCACATAGAGTGAGAAATCTACCTTGGAAATCTAAAAGCCAATAGTGACAAGATACTATCCTATCTTGTCAGACCATGCTCTAGGTGCTTGCTTCAAGCCATACAAGGCTTTCTTCAACCTGCAAACAAACTCAGGATGAATAGCATGAACATAACCTAGTGGCTGCTCCATAAAGACCTCTTCTTGCAAATCACCATGCAAGAAGGCATTCTTTACATCCATCAGATGTAAAGACCATCCCTTTGATGCAGCCATAGCAATGACTGCTCTTACAATTGCCATCCTTGCAACTGGACTGAATGTTTCTTCATAATCAATGCTGTATGTCTGTGCATACCCCTTGACAACTAATCTTGCCTTGTATCTGTTCACATAACCATCTGCATTGTGCTTGATCTTATAAACCCACTTACAGCCAATTGCATTCTTGTCTTTAGGCAAAGGCACCAATTCCCATGTAGCATTTGCTTCTAAGGCATCCATTTCTTCATCCATGGCTTTCTCCCATTTTTCATTTCCCATGGCTTGTTCAAAAGAAGTGGGTTCTAGTTCCTGTATCACTTTGACCATATAAGCATAGTGAATGGCTGTAAATCCATCATATTTCAACCTATCCACAGGATACCTAGCTCTAGTAGACCTGCGCAAAATAGGCTCACTTCTGGGTGCTCTCAAAACATCCCTGGTCTTCCTTACTCCAGGTGTAACAACAAAAGGAATACCCAACTCATCATCAATGCTCTGTTCTGAGCCACTGGATTCACCATCCACATAAGAGTGACCTGCATTCACATCAAACATGGGCTGATCTACCTTCTCTTTTCCTTTTCGTGATACTTGCATACCACTATCTGCATTGCTTTGAGGAGATTCTCCTGATCTCAATCTGCCTGTCCATGGTGAAGTATGTGAACCACTGCTAGAGGACACTATAGGTCCACTGATATTTTGTGACTGCTGCATTGAATTCTGTGCAGCATTACCATTTTGTGCATCTACATCAATCATCACATTTACTGGCTTATACCAGCTGCTCATCTCATCAAAAACAACATCTCTGCTCACTGTAAACTTATGAGTAGAAGGGTTATAGCATCTATACCCTTTGTGCTGCAGAGAATAACCAATAAAGATGCACTTCTTAGCTTTTGGATCCAACTTGGACCTCAACTCATCTGGCACATGAACATAGGAAATGCAACCAAAAATTTTCAAATGAGAAATGTCTGGTTTCCTACCAGTATACATCTCCTCTAGCATCATGCCATGTATTGCTGCAGTGGGAGTCCTGTTCATTATGTAAACTGCTGTAGCAACTACTTCAGCCCAATAATAATCTGGTAGATATTTCTCATTTAGCATGGCTCGAGATACCTCTCCAATATGCCAGTTTTTCCTTTCTGCAAGTCCATTTTGCTGTGGGGTATGACTGCATGAATATTGCTGCTTTATGCCATGCTCCTGCAGGAACCTTGCAAACTCATTTGAGAGGTACTCTCCCCCTCCATCTAACCTTAGGCATTTTATTTGTAGGCCTGTTTCTTTTTCAACCATAGATTTAAAAGCTTTGAAGTGCCCAAACACTTCACTTTTCTTTTTCATAAAATACACCCAAACTTTTCTACTGAAGTCATCAATAAAAGTGACAAAATAGTTACAGCCTCCAATAGATGCAGCTTTAGTAGTCCACACATCAGAGTGGATTAATTCCAATGGCTTTTTACTCTCTTGAACATGCCTAGGAAATGGTTTCCTTGCCTGTTTTCCAAATTGACAAGCTTCACAAACCTTATGCATTTTTGCAACCTTGAATTTAGGCAATTCTGCAACAATATTTTGGGCTTGCATTGATTTAAGTCACTGTATATTAACATGACCAATGCATTTGTGCCAGATATCAATATGTGCAACTACACGGGTCCCATGTGCAAACATTGCTGCACTCAATTTAGGCATGTCTGCATCCAACGTAAACATCCTGCCCTTCTTCTTTCCTTTTGCTATCAGGCGACCGTTATTTTTCATATCCTCAACAAAGCATCCATAAGGAAATTCGTCATTCTAAACTTCCATGCTTGGAAGTTGTTCTTGTCAAGCTTTTCAGTGACAATCTGTGAAAGAGAATCAGATGCCATTACAGAACACTGCAAAATATTCTGTCACTGTAGAAAAACACAGCTTTTGCCTCACACGGGCAGATCTACAAAACTGACGAAATGGTATTTGACCACACAGTCACTTCCTAGTGACGATTTTGCATCAACAGGCAGCAAGTATGATTCTGCAACTTCCAATATCTCTGCACACAGGCATACAATGCAATTTCTGTGGCAACTTTTTACCGACCAACAGAGCAGTGGTCGCACAGCAAAAACAGGGCCTTTTTCTAAGTGCCTACGAAGAACTTCCGCCTTCAAAAAGGGCCTCAAAATGGCCTCGAATCAGAAAAATAACGTCACCAAGGGCTTTGCCCTTGCCCACAACATATACTGTGCTCTCGCCACACTGCGAAGGGCATCTCAATGTGAGACAGTGCACTCTTGTACTTCTGGCTGTGCTACCTGTAGAGATTTGCTCCCAAACTCGAAATAGGAAAGCAACACTGGTCCTCTAACCAGGACACCGCGAACTTGATTTGCTTTCTTGAGCTCCTTACCATGAACAAGGCTCTGATACCATGTGAATATAGTGGGAGAGAGGGAAGGAGTCTCACTTGCGGCTTTCTCACATACACAATGGGGAAATACACACACAGGTGGAGGTTGAAAACAGTTTTCCTCTTCTTAGTTGTGAAAGCCAAAAGAACTCTAGTACAAAGAAATAGAAGAACCCTATATGTGGGTCTCAAACCAAACTCAAATAACTAGGGTGGCATACTAACTGAGCCACAAACTAGAGTAGATAAGGATAGTTGTTATCCAACTATTATTCATGGGCGGTGTACCAACTGCATCTGCAGCTAACAAGTCGGTGACATAAATGCACAACGGTCACCCTGGCATATCACGAGTGAAGCTCAATATCTCAATAGATAGAAGCTCTCTTGTGGGGTGTGGGTTCATAGCATGTATGGTTGTTTATACCTTGAGCTGTTAGGAAGTGTTCATGGTAGTTATGCAGTTCTAAAGTTGTCATTTTCATGGGATTTATGTTTCATGGGTCTTCTATGTATTTTTTTTGAGCTTGCAGTAGGAGAGCTTGTCTTGAGTTCTATAGACCATTTAGTTGAGGTTGTATGGCTTCCGGAGGAAATGTGGCCAGAGAATGAGTTTGTATATAGGGGTGTGTAAAGACAAGGATTTTCATTGAATGCCCTTTACCTTGTGATTGTGTTGTTCGGTTGTTTTCAATGTGGATGAGGGTGGCTGTGAAGGTGGATTAGGCTCTATCGCTTTTGTCCATCCAATGACATCGAAGCTTCTCACACAGGAGCGCACGACTGGGAGGCAGCACCATCTATTGTATCGGTTTTTACAGTAATCAAATTTTTGATTATCCACACTATATGCTTTTCTCTCTTGCATACAAGATCCTGTTATCTGTTGAGCACACACGTATTGTTTTCTTACAGGTTAATGGACTGATTTTGGAAAACCATTTTAACTTCTTGTGGACTACAAGTAGATTTAATTTTTTCCTTCTCTTTAGTCGGGGATAGCAAAAGATTCTCCACCTTCTACCATAATTGTTAATCATGGGTGTGGAATATTGAATTGGTTCTATTCATTATGGGTGCGGACTACCCCCCATTGTACAATAATTTCCATTCTTTCATTTATAAGGGTGTGGAGTAACCCCCTTGTATCCTTTTGTGAAAGAAAAGAATCTAACTATCCCTTTTATTGAGATGGGATCCCCCCTTGTTGATTGTATTTTGATGCCCCATCTTTGGTAATCATTCTAGAATCTTGATGGTGTCTTGTTTTGTTGTATAAGTGAAACAAAGCTGGGGTTTACATGCATTACCTATCTTCCCTCACAAAACTATGATGTTCTAACACATTTTTTTGTCTAGATGGTGGCAAGTAAGTGAACCTTGACCTCGGAGCCTAGACTACCGGATGGATTCTACACTTTTGTAAGCCTACCTGGTTTGGCTGTAATACCTTCGAAATAAAATTATATCTCATTTCTTTTAAATGTTTAAATCTCCATATTTGAATTATTTTTAAATTTTAATTGTTTAGTTTAAGGCCAAATGAATTGATTGTATGGTTCAATAATTGAGGCGATAATGAATTCTAAACACACACGCACACACACACACACACACACACACACACACACACAGACTGTATGGTTCAATTATTGAGATGATAATGAATTCTAAACACACACACACACACACACACATACACACATACACACACACACACACACATACACACACACACACACACACACACACACACTCACACACACACACATGCATGCACATGCACATGTGACAAAGAGAAAACATATGATCGCCACTAAGCCTAGTGTGACTAGATGAGCATAAGAACTATGGAGGGTCAAAGAACTAAGAGGGAGATAGAAAATCTATATCTCTTGCAATGTGTGTGTACTCCGCAATACATGATAGGCCTTTTATATAGAGAGTGCCCTTTGAATATTCAACCATGTGGGATCCTCTCATCCACATCTCTCCTTGTGGATATCCTCAATCCACATCTCCACATCATGTAGTCCACATCCTAGGGTGGCTACTTTGATTCTTTCCTATACCATACCTTAGCCTCTAATTCATGTGCACATGGCACCGCATCCCTCAACACCGCCCCTTGGTGCCATGATCCTGTGGCTACTGCAAGGTGGTTAGATGTGAGTTACATTCCATCACCGCCCCTTGGTGCCATGATCCTGTGGCTACTGCAAGGTGGTTAGATGTGAGTTACATTCCATCACCTCCCCTAAGTGCATACATTGCTACTTAAGGTGGTCACATGTGGTTTCTACATGTCAATACCTCCCCTGGGTGCTTACATGGCCACTCTCAGCTGGTTAGGTTTTATTTACAAACATATGCGCTGAAGGTGGTAAGGTTGTTGCTTCTCAATGCTTGATGTCAATGGCATTCACATCTTTACTCGATGTAGCTTGATGCATGATGCTTTGTCCTTCCATTGTTGCTGTCGTGCATGTGGGCTAGCATTGCAAAGGCATAGTCGGTGGCTTGTTGGAGGCACAACTTTTGATTGCATGCGGGACATCATGTAGATGTGGGAGTCATTTGTTTGTAGTAGTTCATTGGTTGTTGCAGCTGGAGGTGCCTCTGTTGTGGGATGAAGTGTGGCCATTGTTCGGCCAGTAAAGGTTGTGGTGCAGAAGCTCGTGTCTAGCAGAAGCCTTGGTTCCTTTTACTCTGCATTAGGTTGGGTTGAAAAACTCATTTTCAAACATGGAAGAGGCTGCCATGATGAAATAAAGAAAAATCCCAAATGCTAGTGCCTACAAGAAAGAATCACACCAAATACCAGGTGCACTTGAATGTGTATGTCTAAATGGAAGGTAATATCACCAAACCTCAAAGGCTCAAAGCATTAAAATGCATCTGACTCGTGCATATACTATGCATCCATATGAGCAAATCTAGCCCAAAAGAAAATGTCAACCTACAATGAAAAAATAATGACAATCCCAATGCCAATAAGAGCCAAATGCCTCAAGCATGAACACTGTCCATGGGCATAAACATCAATAATGTCTCATCCAAGATAGTATAGCACTATGAAACTCCAAAATCCCAACTAATGGATGTGAAATGGGGAGTCAACCTTTGAAGTTTACTAGCAATTTAGAAACCTTAGGTAACATAGACCTTAGCCAAAATGCCACATGGCACCTATGTAGAAATGTGAAGAAATCTGCAACAGAGAAGAAAAATGTTGACCAAGATATCTATAACTCAGAGAATCCTTCACTAAATTGAGCACGACTTAGCAGGTAGCAGTTGTGCCTCCTTAGAACAGACATAAGAACATACATATCTGGAAATGGTGGTCTGTGTAAGCGGATCCAAACCATGAGCGTTCAAAACATAAGAAGGGATCCAAACTTCATAATGCTGGCTTCGACTGGTTTATCATGCTTCTGTCCTCTCCCAAACTGGCTGGAAGATAAATGAAAGCTTGGAATTGCTTTAAAACTAGAGGTTATAATAATGAGACCATGAAGTGATTTCATAGGCAGGGGATGCCAGATTTATGAGATGAGCCTCAAATCACCCATTTGCTTCAAAGAACCTTCACAATTCTCAACAGAGTCCACATCAAGCTAATGGTCAACTCACAAGGTTCTCCTATAAGAAATCAGCTCGCTCAAACAAAACATTCATCACAAGCTTCAAAACCACCCAAAATTTCGTTTTTTTGGCTTCAAAACTAGTCAAAGCTTGGAAAAACCACTCCAGAGACTTCCTAAACCACCAATAGACTTCCACATGGTTCAAATACCACCTTGGAAGTTCAAACAAGCACCCATAGTCTTGCTCCATCTTGCTAGGAAGCTACAACAGTAGGCTTTGGTCTCCATGAACACACGGGCTTACCTAGACCACCCGCGCTCTGATACCAGTTGAGCGATTTTAACAACGAAAGCAGAATGGAAGAAGGTAAGAGAGAGGGAGATCTAGAAGAGAGATCCACACAAGTTTTGGTGGGTGCAGAACACCCTAATCTTCTATGTCATCCATATGTATATGTGTTTGAGTATTGTACATAACCGAGGTGAAGGCACATTGGCCTTTAACCCCCACAAATTAATGATTACATTCACTTTGGATCTATGCTGAATATTTCTTTCCGCTTCAAGAGAGAACATATGAATCCAAGGTTATGTTCACTTGGGATATATGTTGAATATTTCTTTCTGTAGTAGGAGAGCATACATGAACTGGTAAGTTGTGAGTGCTAAGCATTGCATCTGTAGAAAGATAGGTTTTAAATTATTTTAAATTGACATATGTGGTGATTTTTTCTCATTAAAACAAACGAAATATCATTTTAGGACCTGGAGAATGGCACTTGTGCCAATCTTCATTTGAGTTTGTGGAGAATGGCTACTGTGTCATGGTCTTAGTGGTGACTCACATGTCATGGGGTAGTTGAAGATATGCCGATGGAGCCTCCACTCCAAGCTGCTCCTTGTGGGAGAAATGAATAGCATGAGTCATCCACAAGTGTCACTCAAGTGGCCTTCGGATCGTTGCAATGTGGTTTCATGCAAGAATGAGGGAAGGGGAAGATGGGAGGGGAAAGGGAGAAGGAGGGAGAAGGGAGGAGGAGGAAGGGAAGAAGGAGAAGGGAGTGAAGGGGGATAGAGTGACAACTACAAAGGCACTACAATGGAAACAACAGAACACCCAAAACACTCTCTTGGAAGAGAAGAGGGAGCTTCTATTCAAACTTGTGCAAACAACAATGATGACCACAGTGAAACTTTTGGCCTTTTTTACAAGTCACCTTTTGAAGGGAGGGCTAACCCTTTTCCTTTTTAGCACTCTCCCTTGCTTTACAACCATGGGCTCTTGGGCTCGTAGGGTGCCAAGGCATATTGCTCTTCTTACCGACTCTCCCTACTAGCAGAAATAGTGCTTGTGTTAGCCATATTAAAGCACTTGGGACATACCTAGTATTAGGAGGTGATCCTAACTGGTGGATGGACAAAAGTAGTAGAGCCTAATCCACCTTCACAGCCACCCTCATCCATGTTTAAAAAAATCGAACAACACAATTAGAAGGCAAAAGGCATTCATTCAATATCGTTGTCTCTACACATCCAATTCATACACTGGCTACATTTTTCCCGGAAGCCAGACAACCTCAAAAAAACCCAGTGGACCACAGATCCCAAAGCTCCTACCAACTAAGCTCAAGATCAGGAACATAGATGACCCATAATCCATAAAACTCCTAAAAATGACAACTTCAGGATTGCATAACAACCATGCTCACATTTCCCCTGACAAAGTCCATGAAGACAACCCCAGATCTGTTTGACCTCAAGTAGCTAACTACCTTGTATGCTCAAACTTCTACCCTATAAGAGAACCCACACTGATAGACACACAAGCACTACACCTTTGACTGCAACTACAAGCGTTTTACTACCCATAATCTCTCTTTTGAAAATCTGCCATCCACAAGCTCCCATTGAGTCATGAGTGTATTAAGACGAGTTAGGCTTCTTTGATGGAGCTCACCATCCCCGTTTTCTCTCACAGCCAGGTCTCTGATGCAAGCACTTGACACCACTCTTAGCCAAGGCCTCTCTGCTCTTAGCCCATGCAGCCTATGAGCATGCTATAGCACCTTTGACCCAAAGCTCACGATCAATGCTATGACCAACTGCATAGTCACCTCCCTCAGCCGCTCTTACACATCCTAGAGCTGACCGAGATCACAACCTCCTCCATCTGAGAAGCTTCTATTTGCATAGTAGCCATGCCAACCAAATTCAAGAACTCTCTACAGAGAGTCATCGTCCCTCAAGCTCTAATATGGATAGTCATCCTCCTACATAGCCCATCTCTCCTCCATGATATTAAACCCACTACTGCGGCTTCTTCCTTCCTCATGGACCTCTGGCCTTCCCGGTTCTCCTCCCCTCTACAATGAGATCCCTCCTTCTATACCAGCAGCCACTCCTCAACCCTTTTTTGTGCCCTCCACTGAACAACAATAGACCTCCCTCGCTCATAGTTCTCCTCTTCAATCAAGTGGCCCTTTGATCTCTGCCCCTCTGATGGACCTCCAGGCCTTCACAGTTGTGACCTCTGAACCCGAGAGCTCTCCATAGCAAGAGTCCACTAGAGAGAAGCACTAGCAAGGGAAGCCCACATCCAAGGCTTTAGTCTCCTAGCAAGAGCCCATCGGATACTGCCTCCTCTCTTGGTCCTGAAACTCCCTTCTGCCATCGCGTAGCTCACGGTTCTCCACCATAAGCCACATTCGTGATCCCCCCATCACCAAGCTCTCCCTGCTTCATGTCCCTCTTCTCACCACATTCAAGCTCTCCACTCCCCATCGTCTAAGCTTCCCCTCCCTTTGTTTTTCACCAACTCAAGTACCCTCCCACTATCTTCTTCTCCCCCACAAGCCTCTCTCTTTGCTCATGGAGTTCCCGCAATTGAGTCACCTCATTGCACACATAGTCATCACAACCCATGCTCCTCCTTAGTATAGATCCTAGCCAAAAGCCTCTCCTCTCAACTTTCTTGCCCACCGCCTGCAGCTCCTTTGCGAGCTCACCAAACCACCGAGCTCTCCCCCTCATCCTTGAACCTCTTCCACCAGTCCTTCACGTAGCATGCCAGCTCATCGTCGAGAAGCATCCTCCTCTTCTACGTAGCACGTTGCATGGCATGCTCCTTTCCAAATCAATTTGGCCACCTGAGCTTCATTTAGCCACCTCAACAATGGTATTTTACCACTCTCAAAGTCCAGAATGCCTGAATTTGCATGGTGGTAGATTTTGGGCTTTCTGGGGTCCTGGCGACGTCCTGGACACTTTTCCCTTTTGCACGATGTGAAATTCCTTCAAGATTTGATATAATTCAAAACTTACATTAAAATGATCACTTACTATAGTCATAGAAATGGAAAATACACAACAATGCGATAGTGTAGAGAATGTTGATATATTTTATTAAAAAAGGTCGGCCCTTGGGCCTTAGATACAAGATAGTGCCTTCAAGGGCAAGGGGTGGTCTAAGTCCTAAGAGTGGGCTACAAGAGAATCTAGGGCTTCAAACTTGGGTCACTTCGTAGCTGCTTCACCAGAGCCATGTCCTTGTCCATGATCGTGACGTGCTTTGCATGGATGGCACACAAGTTGGCGTCCTTGAACAAAGCAGTGGTCACTTACTCCGTAGACTTCTGGAGCCCCCCCATAGCTCCTGTGCTAAATCGCACGTTGTCCTTGTATCCCTGTGCTATCTCCCATACCACATGTTGGAAGGGAGCATGCGGGATTAGGTCTTTTGCATTTGCCTAATCTCCCTTAGGGCCTGCGCTCCTGGCTTTGCTTTGTATGGCTTCCCGACTCTTGATGGAGGCTTTATAGGTACCCAAACATGATCCCACGGCCTCCTGTCTACCTTGAATTTGTTCCATTGCTCGTCTACATTGATCCTCCTCCGAATCCTCCTCTCGCAAACGTCTTGAGCTTTTTACTTCTTTGGGGTGTGGCTTCCTCGGCATCTGCTTTACCCTATTCATGGGCACAAGTATCATCTCTATGGTGGGCTGTATCACTGAGAGAGGGAATATTGTGCTCTTCCTACCAGTCTGTTGGCCCTCAGGAAGCATCTCTATGTCCGAGAGGTTATCAAACACATTTTGTTCGATCGAGGGAGTGCTCTCATGGGGAGGGGAAGGCTGAGGGGAAGGTTGAGGCTAAGGCTGAGGGGAAGGTTGAGGTTGAGAGGTTGAGGGGAAGGCTAGGGGGAAGGTTGAGGGGAAGGCTCATGCTCTTGGGGCTTGGGAGTGGGCTCACAAGACTAGGAAGTGGGATCATGGGACTTGGGAGGAGGAGAAGGCTCATAGGACTGGGGAGTGGGCTCACGGGACTTGGGGGAGGGCTCACGAGAGTTGGAGGAGGGATCATGAGAGTCCTGGGAGACCTCACGAGTGTTGGGGGAGGGCTCACAAGAGTCGGGGAAGGTGCCATCACACTCAAATAGGTTAGAGGAGGAAGGGTGGAGGCGATGTCCAGTGGGTCTAGTAGTGTTCTTCACTCTTGCCATTGAATAATGAGAGCTAGGGTTTTCTTTAATGTTTTATATAGGCCCATCATGTTTTTGACATCCCTTTTAATTACATTTAGGGTTTCATTGTGCCCCCTACCCCTGCCCTAACCCCCCAACCCCCCCCACCCTCGTCGCCCTCCCCCCCCATTGCCCTTCCCCTACTTGCCTCGCCCACACCAGTCGCCCTCCCCTATATCCCCCAACCCCCCCTCCCCCCCACCCTTGCTACCACTCCACACCTCCCCTTGCCCTGCCCCATGCCCCTCCCTTCTCTCCCCCTTCCTTCACCATGTCCCCACTTTCCCAAATGTCATGTGAGTACAAAAATTGTGGTCAAAATAAGCAAGATATTAAAGAGTGAGTACACAAATCATGGTCAAAATAAGCAATATATTTATTTCATATTTGTATACAATTATACCATAGCTTGTGTTGGTGGTTGGACCCATCTGCTCCTTCTCTCACTCTAGCTTGCAACCAACGTGCGACTCCTTGACTCCCTATGGATGCTTTCCAAAAGCACTATGCCTTCTATTCTTTGATACAATTTGAACTGCTTTTGCAAGTTCTGATGCCTTTGCATTTTCAGACTTCAAATTCCTTCCTAGTAAACATCTAAAAACCAGTCGAACATCTCATGCAATGCGTTGCTGTGAGTGACACCACCACCATGCCTTGAGTTCTTGAAGTAGGCTGCCTTGGCTCTATAGTGCAACTTCTCCATGCCTTGTGTATTCCAAATGGACAAAGGACCCCAATTTTGTACCAACCATGGTCCGTGTGCATAGAGAATATGTTGCAAACATGATGAGAATCATTTCAACAACCAAAACTATTTATAAAGCAAGTGCTAAATATTACGATGGTGCCTAAATTACCATGTAATGTGTAATGTGCGACTCCCCCCATGCTTTCACCATTAATTGCATAAACTCTTTCACATCCGTCCTGAACCTTTTGTAATACATCTCATCGATATAAACCTGGCGAAGCAATTTTCTCAATGCATCTACCTTTGTCCGTACTTTAGCTCTAAAAATTGCTACTTGAGGATGAGAAGCCTTATTGGTCGTGCATTCACACAATGCTTTCTAGTATTCCCAAACCAAACTACTTTGAGACAATGTATGTTTTTGTCGAGATTGGGGTTCGATAGGAATCTCCTTGCCTTCCCTCCACCCATGGACACTTTTGCAGGAAGATTCTATGTTGCTCGAGACATCTATTAGTGTATTTACTAAGTAGTGTGTGTGCCTTTCCTCATTAAAATTCATAGTCTTCAAAAATATATAATACATAAGTCAAAATATTCTAATTCATTTTATCATCCTAATGTTGAAACTGACTTAAATTCATAGTCTTCAAAAAGGTATAATACATAAGTCAAAATATTCCAATTAGTTTTATTGTCCTCATGTTGAAACTGACTTTCTCTTCCTTCGTCTCCTATGAGCTTCAAACCTTTAATCTATTAATCTCTCAAATAGTAAGAATGGTCTTGTATTAAGAGGCGATGATATCTAAAGTGATCTACAAATACTAAGAATGGTCTTATATTAAGAGGTGATGATATCTCAAGTGTTATACAAATTGTAAGAATGGTTTTGTATTAAAAGGTGATGATATCTCAAGTGTTCGACAAATAGTAAGAATGGTTCAAGTGTTCTACAAAAGTATTAGGTACCTCTTAGTGGCTGAAGGAAAGAAGTGATGATATCTCAAGAGTTCTACAAATAGTAAGAATGGTCTTGTATTAAGAGGTGATGATATCTCAAGTGTTCTACAAATAGTAATAATGGTTTTGTATTAGGAGGTGATGATATCTCAAGTGTTCTATAAAACTATTAGATACCTCTTAGTGGTTGAAGGGAAGGGGTTGGAAGTATGGGCAAAATCTCTAGGAACTACAAGATGGTTGCAAGAACAATTTTGAATGTCATAAATGACACTTGGGTTTTTCAACATACGGGTGAACTATTTTTAAACATTCACTTGTTTCATGGTTGATAACACTTTTAATAAGAAGAACCATTTTGAATGTCATAAGTGTTGATGCAATCCCATGTTATGAAGTCTAAAGACAGTTTTTTCCCCCCGCATATGGGTGAAGTGATGTTTACGTTACTAAGTTCAACATATCAAGCAACGCATTTGTTTTGATTATTGAAGGAGTTTGATAATAAGACCCATTTCAAATGCAAAAGAAATGTTGTATCAGTAATGGAATCCGCTTTGGAGTGGAAATTCAGTTTCTTTCAAACCCACATACTATTGTTGCATAATGTGAGTATGGCTCCAATTGGAAGTTAAGGTAGACTATAATTCGTAATATTGGTATAGTTACACATAGTAACATAAGTTTTATTTTCGAGAATCTTCCCAAATAGTGGTTTCCACAAAGCTATGTTGAGTACCTCGATAAGGAAATTGTGGAAAAGCTCGCTCGCTTTTCCTCGCTCGCTCTATCGATTTCCTCTCTTTCCTCATTCTTCTATTCTTCTCATCTGCAATCTTCTTCCGGCACTCATTCTGCTTGTGCCCTGCCTTGTTGTAATAGAAGCACTTGATCTTCTTCTTTCTCTTTTTATCATTAGAAGAAGATGGGTTATGAGAGTCCTTACCCTTACCTTTCTTTGATCTAGCCGAGAAAGCCAAATCTTCTCCAGTCCTCGTCTTTTGATGCATCTCCTCCTCCAGAAGCATTGCACTAAAATCCTCAAAGTTGAGGGGCGGATTTTTATTCTGCGTATTCAAAGCTGTAACAAGACCATCATACTTTGGTGGGAGAATGCGTATGCACCTTCATGCTAGATTCTCGCTGGTGATGGTGATGCCAATCACAGTCATCTGATCGCAACACTTATTTCATTAATTTTGGACTTGTCAATGTACAAATTCATTTCTACATATACTTTTGGACTAGTTTTCAGATAAAATTTAAGAAAAACCCAATCTTCAAAGCACATATAAAAACATAAAAACAAGCATTTTTTTATATATTTTTAAAGGAGATGAAACTAAAATTATAAAATTTAATGCAGCCTAGATAAGTTACATGAAAAAATAAGATTCAGTAGTTGTAAACTCTCTTAATATTTAATGGTGTTAATAAACGCCTTCAAAAGTTACGGTATTAAAGAAAGTCTCACCATATTTATAAAGGTGTTGACAAACACCAAAAGTTATAATAAGCCTGAGATAAGTTACACAAAAAAATAAGATTCAGTAATTGTAAACTCTCTTAATATTTATAATATTGTTTAGGAAACACTTTCAAAAGTTACAAGTGGAAGTAGAAAACTCTCACAATATTTATAAAGGTGTTGAAAAACACCAAAAGTTATAATAAGCCTCTCACTGAAAGGCAAATCTATTTTCAAGACTCTAGCCTAAATTCAACCCATTCAAGAGCTGAGCTCAACTCATCTCATCGATGTAGTTAAAATTATAGAAGAGAAGCAAGGATTGATGAATTTTCTCCTGCATAACACTTTGTTTATTTCGAATGGCTTGCGCTTCCTAGGGTGGAAATCTTTCATAACGAGCCACACGCGAAGATATCTCACTTTGAAAGTCTGTCAGCTCTCCTGTATGACTACAATTTATCTATTTCACTAGTAGCCATACTTATTTTTCTTTTCTCTTCCTTCTCTAAGTTCTTCTGACAAGCAAAGTCATCCTTCTCGTATTGGATTAATGGACCTGGATTTTGCTTTCTCTCCTCTCTCTTTCCCTGGTTCTCGTTAATCCATACTTTGATGCTGCTAATGGCTTGCTCAACAGAATCAATTACCTTAAAAAGATCCATAAAAATGAGAGGAGAAAGGTAATGAGAGTGAGGAAGGTAACTAGAGGAGGTAAGTCAAGATGAAAGGAGTATGCTTGAGGAGAGGAGGTAAGGTTGTGGGCAAGATGGAAGGAGCAAGCTTGAGGAGAGGAGTAAGGTAAGAAGAGCAAAGTGGAAGAAGTGTTTGTTGCGGGCGAGATTAGATGACGAACGACTACTAAGGGATTTATAGAACTGCAGACTCATAATGTGAGATGAAAGATTTAGAATAAAGAATTGATAGAGGCTGAGATGACTAGATTATCTGAAGTAACAGATGCAAGACTGTAATGTGAGACATGTGAGACATGTAAGACAGTGAGTACATTGAAATCTATAAAATAAAATGATGGTATGCAAGACCATAATGCGAGACATGTGAGTCGTGTAAGACAATGATCAATACATTGAAATATATAAAATAAAATGATGGAACACAAGAATGATATAATTATTAGAATCTCATCATGAGATATTTTTTTAATATAATATAAGTTAGACTTGCTGATGCAAGACCGTAATGCGAGACATGTGAGATGATAGATTTTGAGTACATTGAAATCTATAAAATAAAGTGACGGAACACAAGAATGATATAATTATTAGATTCTCATCATAAGATATTTATTGTATATAATAAGTTAGACTTCCAAAAAAGTAAAACTGATTTAATAAATTTAGAGAGGTGAGTTGTCCATTGAGTGAAGTAAAAAATAAAAGACCATAAATGTGAGAGACACATGAGATGATAGATTTTGAATCGGTTTAAATCTATGAAATAAAGTGATTGAAGACAAGAATAACATAATTAGACTCCCTTCTTTCGTCCATCCTAGTCCTTCTACAAGCACATTCTTCGTTTATCACTCTTAATTTATCATCTCTCCACCCACCATGGATGTCCTTGGCATCATCGGAGACGTGGAGTCTAGAATCGCGATAGTCTCAAACAATGGGTTGCTGACCAAGGAGCAAGGAGAGATGTAAGAATTCAACAAGGCTCTCCACTCACACGGATGGAGAGAGAGGAGTTTGATGCACAGAGGTAGACAGAGAGGGAGGAGACTCAAAAGATAACAGAGAGCGAAAGAATTTTACAATGTATTATAAAAGCACGAAAAATTCTCTTGGACTTCTTAAGCAACCTACGTTATCGAAGCACTCGGTATGGCCAATTTGATCGAGATGCTGAAAGAACAATAAAGGCCTCCCAAAGAGATTATAAAGAAAAAATCTATGAATGTTTGGATTTCTTCCTTCATTGTAATTATGTTGACGATACGGAAGTGGAGTCCGTGGAAGATTGGATTGTTGAGAAGATAAGAGATACTAATGATGAGATCTTCTAGTGTGATCTCGGCCTCTATGGCCTGTCTAGTGACTGTTTGAATTTCTTCCTTCATTGTAATTATGTTGATGATACGGAAGTGGAGTCCGTGGAAGATTGGATTGCTGAGAAGATAAGAGATACTAATGATGAGACCTTCTAGTGTGATCTCGGCCTCTGTGGCCTGTCCATCA
This sequence comes from Dipteris shenzhenensis, assembly GCF_047967505.1. Taxonomy (NCBI): domain Eukaryota; kingdom Viridiplantae; phylum Streptophyta; class Polypodiopsida; order Gleicheniales; family Dipteridaceae; genus Dipteris; species Dipteris shenzhenensis. The sequence continues at coordinate 36,365,164 of NC_141620.1, forward strand.
TGATTGCTTGAATTTCTTCCTTCATTGTAATTATGTTGAGGATATGGACGTGGATTCTATGGAAGATTGGATTGTTGAGAAGATAAGAGATACTAATTATGAGATCTTCTAATGTCATCTTGGTCTCTATGGCTTGTAATAGTTTTGTATTCTCTACAACAAGTCTGGTAGGGCTGAGCATATCATATTAGAATTGTTAATACAATTTATTTTTTTAGAATTGCTAATACATTAATAATACAAATTGAATAAATATCATAAGTAAATATCCTAATGTATTGTAACATTTAACATAAGTTTAAAAAACACTATCATTAGTCAACACAAACAAGATAAAAATATTCAAGGACTCATGTTTCTTTCTGATGAGTCCTCGAGGCTGTGATTCTCTAAGAATACATTGAGTCTCTACTTCTTGTGTGGATGGTGTACGTTGAGATTCTACTTCTAGTGCAATCGGGATAGACTCAATCTCTTCCCCTTTGCAAGATGTGATGTTGTAGATGCACATTGAGTCTCTACTTGTGTAGGAAGAATGCATTGAGTCTCTAATTCAAGTGGAGACTGTAATGCTTCTACTTGAGGCTGTGATGCAGAAGGAGATTGAATTGTCTCTTGTCTTTCTTTGGCTCCCTTAGGTTCTTCATTGAGTCCATCATGTTGTTTCCCAATGGTAGTAGTTAGGTAGTGAATAGTCTTAGCCATAAAATCTTGTAGCTCGAGCTTTGTATATGCTTCTATTGAGACATGTTCAAAAATTTCATTGAGGAACAACATGAAGTTGTAGGCAATTCTCCACCCACTACTAAACTTGTGTTTCTGCTCCACTGCAAGGTGTGTTTAGAAATTTGGTTGGTCTTGATGCTCCCTGATTTTCATAATCGCAGATACTAACTTGTTTGCAGACCTGTCCATCATGACATATGACAAAGTGAATTTGTGTAGTAAATAGTAAGATGCATGTTCCTCGGGGGGGTCACTATGTATAAACCCTCTATATCACGTGCGTTCAAGGCCTATATTTAAAGTCCCTTATCTGTAAAAATTTTCATTAATAAAATGTACCCCTTTTCTATAAAAATATGTAAATTTTTTCCAAAACTATTTTAAATAGTCCCTTATGTATATTTATTTCTGTAAATTTTAGAAATAAAAAAAATCCTTCTGTTGAACTCACGTGATAGGGTTACATATGATGAGTGACCCCCCCGAGGCATGTTCATAATGATATGATAAAAGAACACTTACTTGAACACCCCGTGAAATCCTGTAAATGAATTGACAAACCAACAATGGTTGTCATCAAGATCCCATACTATCAGGCTCCAATGTGAGCTACATCACCAATAAAGCGATAAGATTTATCACAATATTAAGTATTAATTGACACAATGTTACAAATAAAAGAGGAAAAGAAAGATTGAGACGATACTTACTTCTCATGATATGGCATAAAGATGACTAGCATGCCATCCAAGTCTAAAGGTTGTAGCATTGAACAAACATCATCTACCATCTTCTTGGTATCACTGAGTACAACTAAAGGGAGAGAATCAAGCATCCACATGCGATTCTGTACTGATCTAGGAAAGTGAGATATAACCGTACTGCAGCAATAAATAAACAAATGTTAGAAGCAGATTGAATCAAATGATTGAAGTATCAAGCCAAGAGATGTTCATATCAAACCTGAGGATGGCCATCATGACTTTGTCATTAGCCTCTTTCAAAGGGTTGGAGAGGATTGTAACTTCCTTGCTACCAAATGTCAAAACATGAGGTCGCTTGCTAATGATAACCCTAACCTCAAAAGAGCTCCTCATTTCATCCAATATAGCGGTTACATTAGGAAAACTTATGGGCGTAGCAACCAATGTTTCCTTTGGATGCTCACCACGTTATCAATAAATGTCTTAATGAAAGATGATATAAATGCATATAGATGCAAGTCTGTATATGTCAACAATGAGGTTTCACCGCCGCTCAAATTAAAACTTTGAGCAAGGAGCAAAAAGCAGTTATATCTGACTCTCCACCCACAACTGTGGTCATCATTTTGCTTCGCTGCGGGGCATGTTACATACTCTATTTGATCTACTTTGCTACGGGGCATGTTACATACTCTATTTGATCTTCTAAGTCACCTTCCATTTGCATAAGTGCATCTATAGCACCTACCAACTTTCGATCCGATCTACACATCAAAATAGATAACATAAATGAATGTGCACATTGCATAGGATGCATCTCATTGACGTTATTATGACACAAGTAGGTTATACTTACTCTGACACACTACCATGGATAGATGATATTGAATTAACAAAGAAAGATTGCTTGGCTAATATGTCCACAATCACCAAGCTCTAATGCGAGCTGTATTATCAATTAAGAATAATTATTATTTGATATAATCATCCACAATGTAAGAGATAAGCTAAGTAGGGATTGATACTCACTCCTCGTGATATGCAGTAAAGATAACTCGCACCGTAGTCAAATCAACAAGTTGCAACCACTTAAAAACATCATCTATGGTCTTCTGCTTATTGCTAAGTAACTAGAAACAAGAGGATCGACCATATATGCACATCTCTATATATATAGGGGAAGCTGTTCTAAACCATACTACAATAAAAAGAAAAGAATATTAGTTCATTTGATCCAATGGAAATATAAAAGCATAAAGTCAAGAAAAAGTTTGAGTCAAACCTGAGGATGGCTATTATGACCTTGTCATTAACGTCTTTCTTGAAGTTTATAAGGATTGAAATGTCCTCTTCATCGAATAGAAAAGTAAGAGGTTGTTCTTGAACTTGAAACCTAACTTGAAATGACTTCTCCTTTTACTGCAAGGTATGATTATTTTCTAGAGTCATCCGATGGATAGCCAGAGCAGCTTTGCTTTCTTGAGATGAGCTTTCTATATTCTCTACTCTAGCTATGTCCTCCTCATCCTCCTCCTTTCCCTTCTCCTATAAAAGGATAAAATAATTATGAGATTCAAATTTTTAAATTAATTATAATTTTAGAAAGGCCTTTAAATGAATAAAGAAAATTAAAGATAAGTTTCCATATCTCTAGATATCTTCGTGGTCTTTTTATGTAACCTTCTAAGGCAAGGTTAGTGTCATATCGCTCGTGTCCTCACTATCATATCTAGAGATTTTAGCATTTTCATCATCTTTCTTGCTCTCGTCATACATGGCCATCTCTATGTCAGCATCCTCTTCATGTGAGTTCGGACCTATCTTATCATACATTATTGTGAGAGAAGCCACGGTATCAAGGTATTCCAAGCAAGTAGGGCTCTCAACAATATTTACATGGTGTCCTTTTCTGATAAGAGCTTCAAACAAACGTCCCATTCGACACAATGTGACTTCCCATCCGGATGGCAGCAAAAATTCCATCATACTAATTAAAAGATAACACTTTTTGCTGTCCTTTCATAATGATTTGTGTTGCGATGGAGGGGACTTGGAGCTTCATGCTCTTCCAGTAGTAGTTGCAATCTCTTTGCATTCCCTCTTATGTTGTTCTGTAAGGAGTGATCATTGTAAGGGCTCTTCATGCACAAGGAAAAGGTTTCACGACTATGTATCTTGAGACCGCATTCTCTCTTGTCCCTTTTTCTTGAGTATATACCATTGTAAATCTTAAGCTCATTGCCATATTGTTTTTCTAGGGTAGCAGACATTTTTTCCTTGTCATCTTTATCAGCAAATATGACTATAACACCTATTTCATTAATTTTGGACTAGTGCACTGTCCAAATTTGTTTTGTGAGATAATTTTGGATAAAGCATTTCAAAAAAAGAGGCTCTTATAAAACAAAACTTTGAGTCAAAAAGTAAGATTTTAAAAAAGCAAATTAGAAAAATTGACGTGACATGTTATTAAAGCTAGAGTACATTAAAAAAAGAGGACTTCATGTTGTTGAAAGAGACACAAAGTAAGATTTTTAAAAGTCAAATTAGAAAAAAAACTAGAGTACATCTAAAAAACTACAATACATTTAAAAAAAGCATGACACATTTGTACAAGAAGTAGATCATATAACTCAAAGCCATATGGTGTTAAAAAACACCTTCCATTAGCTCAGCCTAGAAGATGTCATCTTTGTCTCTTACAGTTACTTTTGAGCTCCAAAGAGTCTTCCGATGAGATCTGTGGCTTAAGTGAGAAAATTTCTTTGAAAATCAACATGCAGTTGTAGGCAACTCTCCACCCACAACTATGCCCATCTTCCTGCTCTACTACTAAAAGCTTTTGGAAGTCTACCGGGTCTTTTTACTGTCCTGTTTCTCTGATAGCAGATACCAACTTCTTAATCGACCTACTCATCATGAAATATTAGTGTGTCTATTACATAAGGTGCATAATATAGAAGTAACAACAGATTAATAGAATACTTACATTTGCATTGAGCCATGAAAGCCTGCAATCGAGTTAACAAACCAACAATAGTTGTCTTCAAGGTCCCAAACCACCAGACTCCAATGTTCCCTACATGAATAATTAAGAACCATTATTATTTAACACAATGTTGCCAGTATAAGATGAAAATAAAGGTTGCCATGATACATCTCATGATATGCCATAAATAGGACTCGCGCGCCAATTAAATGTAAAGGCTGTAACCATTTACAAACATCGGCTATTGTCTTTCTGCTATCACTAAGTATAGGAGAAAGGAGGGAATCCAACATATACACACGGTTTTGTACGGCTCTACCAAATCGTGAGATAACTATACTGCACCAACAAATAAATGAATATTATCTCATTAGATTTAATCAAAATATTGAATTATCAAGCAGAGAAAAAGTTTATATCAAACCTCAGAATGGCCATCATAACGTTGTTATTGACCTCATTTGAAGCTCTAGAGAGGATTGAAATCTCCTCTCCCCCAAATTCAAGATACTGAGGTCTATGTTTTCCAATGGGCTGGACAAACTCGAAGTATTTGACTCTATTGCAGAAAAGCAAAGGCAAAGAGGGGATGCCATAGCTTCTTCTCATACTTTGTATACTCTTTGGAAGAAGAACTTTGGATATGTTAAAATCCCAAGGAGGCAAAAAATGTCAAAGTGCAATGTCTGTGATGATTTAAAGTGAGCGATTGAGAGTGCAACATTTCCAAATCAAAGGGAATTATACAAAAAAAACCGAAAATCTCATCATGACCTTATTCGACTTTCCAAACAAAAATATGCATTTTGGAAGGAGCAAGCTATTTCGCATCCCGATGACTACATGTGCCTTATTGTAGATGGCATGGATCAGAATACAACAACATTGCCTCGTTTTGTTGCCACTCCACCTAAATTACAAGGAAAGCACTTTCTAAAGACACATCTATGTGGAGTGTTAGTGCATGGAATTAAGTTCTTTGCAGATATATGGATTGATTCCTTGCATCTACATGATAGCAATCAAGTTGTAACATCTATTATGGAGGCAATTCGCAATGTACATGTAGAAAAAGGTCACCTACCATCGACTTTGAGAATACAAGCTGATAATTGCTGGCGAGAAAATAAGAATGTACTCATGTTTGCATTCTGCTCCATGCTAGTTGCTCATCGAATCTTCAATGAGGTCGAATGTGGATTTTTGTATGTTGGGCATACACATGAGGATATCGATCAGGTTTTTAGCACAGTCTCAAGGGAGCTTAAATGCAAGGATGTGGAGACAATAGATGACTTGGTAAGAAGATGTGGCAGGCAAGTTGGTGGTCATAAGGAAAGTACAGTATGTGAGAGGCTCGAAAGAATGTATGATTGGAAGAGCTTCATTCTACCTTTCATACAAACGGGTGGTGATGCATTGACAGGTCATACCAATCCACACTACTTTCATTTTTTTTTTAAAGATGAAAAACCCGTAATGCAATGGCAACAGTATTCTCATGATACAAAATGGGAACCTGAAGAACCTTACAGTCTCTTAACTTCAATTCCCAGCAAGGAAAGGTATCCAACATGGGCTCCTATACAAGAATTCAATGAGAGGTCTAATTGTGAAATAGAAGGATTAAAAGCATTTATTACATACAAAGAGGAAATGCTCCGGAGATATCCTGATTCGAAGCCTACTTGGAGAGAACACACTACCACTATAATTAACAAGACACGAAATTTAATAAAGGACCTTGAGAGAATGCGAGGCTCAAAGGATGTCAAGGAAGAATGCAATATGTTTTGGCCAAATGTTCATAATGATTTGCGCCCAGCTCCAGTCTTTGAAAATGAATTTGTATCATTACTCCCACGTCCATATTGTGGACTGAAGAAGAGAGAGTTTATGCCACAAGTAGATATAGAGGTCGATTGTTTTGTTGTAGTTCGGCCATCGGATGATGAATATGAGAATGTGAAGTTTTGGGTTGCAAAAGTAGTTGATGTGCAAAGAGATGACCAAGGGAGAGCTACAACATTTACAGCGGTATGGTATGAGCCAAAGGGCAGGAAGGAGAATATGGATAACAACACATTGTATACTAATTGTATAATGAAGGAGTGGGTCCCAAATGATGAAGCGGTCTCTCAAGTTTCGACGGAGATAATCATAGTGTCTTGGAATTCAAGGACAAAGAAGCGCATGGGATATGAGGTAGAAGGAAAAATAAAAATACCACAGCAAACTATTTTGCATATACACGAATTTTTAAGGATGCTCCCCATGGAGGAAGTAGATGGAGACAGCGCAAATGAAGAATGTCCATGATTAAAGCTTTGTATTGAAGTCCATTGAAGGATTTTATTTGGGTACTAGGCAAGGAGCCAATCCAAGACAATTATAATTAGAGTCATCACCTCCTATGTCAAATGAGAGTCAAAATATGCACTGGATGTCACCCAAGGGTCAAGGCTTGCCAAGACAATAGGGAGTTAATGCAGATGGCACCTGGCAAGGGACTATCACATTGAGCAATAAGACAATGGGGAGTAAATGCACCCAAGGGGCAAGGCTTGGCAAGATAACTTGTGGGAGTTAATGCAGATGGCACCTGTATTTTGCACTGGATGTCACCCAAGGGTCAAGGCTTGGCAAGACAATAGGGAGTTAATGCATATGGCACCTGGCAAGGGACTATCGCATTGAGCAATAAGACAATGGGGAGTCAATGCACCCAAGGGGCAAGGCTTGGAAAGACAAGTGGGAGTCAAATTATGCAGATGGCACCTGGCAAGGGATTGTCGTGACATTGAGCAATAAGACAATGGGGAGTCAAATTATGCAGATGGCATGAGGCTCTTTAAGAACAACAATTTAAATTGTAAACATATGTTCAATCTATATCATTTTGGATATAAAGACTCTAGCTGAGAGCAACGTCTCTCAATGTAATCATATAATAATAGCTATAATTGCTATTATACCTCTTTGGTTCAATACAAAACTTGGGTCTTATGGCATCATGTCTTTTTTCTATTTATTAAAAGTTTTAAAAATTTTGTGCATATTGCGAGTGACAATGTTATTTTCATGAAATATTTAAGTCTCCTTTCATGGATTTATAAATTTATCACGTCAATGAAAAACATCAAGGAAAAATATTAAAAATATTTAAATTAACAAATAACTTAGATATACCTAGAATTTCTAATATAGGATTATTTCAAATTCTTGCATGTTGGTGCAAAAGTATAGATTGAAAAAACAATATTTTTATGTGAATATGATAGTGCCACAAAGTGAACTTTTGATTTGGGAAGGAAAAACGTCAAGGAAAAATATTAAAAATAATTAAATTAACAAATAACTTAGATATAGCTAGAATTTCTAATATAGGATTATTTCAAATTCTTGCATGTTGGTGCAAAAGTATAGATTGAAAAAATAATACTTTTATGTGAATATGATAGTGCCACAAAGTGAACTTTTGATTTGGGAAGAATATTTTCAGAAAGTAAAATTTTGATTTGGGAAGGATATTTTCACAAAGTAAAGTTTTTATTTGGGAAGGATTTTTGGGCTTCGTCCAAAAACAACACAAAATGTCCAAAATTAATGAAATAGGTGTTCTATGTTACATAGTCCCACTCTACCAATGGTGGTATGTAATATTCTATCAAAGAGTTGATGAATGTCATCCGGTGATATTTCATAGACAAAGAAAAGCTGAGGCCTCTCCCAAGCAGTGTTGTCGGACAAAAAATCATTCAATGAAACTCCCTTGCACTCAACACTCTTTCCAGACTCTGAAATGATTTCATGTATGAAAAAAAAGCCCTTGTTCAAAGTTTTTTCTTTTCTGAGAGTGTGCTTATTGATGACATTTTGTGCATATGCATACACATTTTCCAGAATGTCACTTATCATAGAAGGAGTAATTTTAGATGCATCATCTTCTACCTTCACCCATTTATGCGCCCAAGCTTTCTGTTTAGCCGATGGTAAATCTGAGGCCATTTGCCTCACAATGCTATGATCAATTTTACATTGGCTAATTGGAATTTTTTTTTTGCCAACAAATATTCAATTGCACTCTTTACTGCATCATGCTTGACCTGTTGGATGATGCAATCTTCCATGCAATGATCTTTATCCTTTTTGCCAAAAAACCATTCTTTGGACATTAATTTCTCTGCAGCAAGACTTGTGTATTTGTCTGGTAAGTTTCTTAGAGGCCTCCACATCTGAGCTGTCATCTCTTTTTTCTCAATCTTCTTTGCCTTGTCTTTAATCAATGATGGAGCCTCATGTGTGACATCTCCCTTCTCACATTCAAGACACAGGTCTTTGATCTAATGAAAAACTTCATTACTATGGAAAAGTATGCTTGTGTAGTCTTGATACCTGTCCCTTACTGTCTTAAAGCTTGTAATCACCTCTATTCTTTCCGACTTTCCCCCTAGTACAATGGCACTCGAACATGTGTAGAAGTCAACAAGAGAATGAAAAGTTCTCCATACGGTCCTAGCTTTGAGCTACATCTCTGAAGTGGAGGTGATCTTTCGTAGTGCATGAATATCATGATTAAGTTTTTTCAACTTAATCAAATATTTTTTCTCATTCTTGAAGATACAAATGCATGCAGAATAGTAGTGAAATTGAGGCACACTCGCAAAGGTTTGATAAGTAATTTCTCCGTTATTGTATGACTCTCTAGAATGCTCATTACAAGCATAGGCATAGTGCTAACCATCTATTGCCTCAAATGTGCAATGAGCTAAGAAATTTCTCTTGGCATCCTTTATATGTCGTTCTGGATCATTCAGTGAAATCTGTCCTTTTTGAAGTGAGGGAACTTGTTTTCCAAGGAACTTAGTGAATTGCATCTCAAAATCTATAGGCTGAGAGAAATTCATGGATTGACTATAATCTCCTCTCACTAGCCAAAATGCCCTTGGACGAAGTACCAAATTAGAAACAACTGGTTTTTTTCCATCAATCAAAGCCTAAAAAATCTTTTTAGCATAGACAATATCTAAGGTCGTCTGTCGGTGAAGACATTTTCTTTGACCACCATTGAAGCATGTATAACTTGAGTCTTTTGGCCCCATATATATCCTGGATCCTCATCTGCCATAGCCTCATTCAAGTGAAGATTTAGGTTCTTCATTGATAACATTTCTGCTTCTAAATCTGACTCCATTTCAAGACCCTCCGCATCCTCTTCGTGTTCTTCCTCTTCTCTTCTTTGCCTTTTCTTTGTATATGAATGACCTCTTTTTTGAGTTATAGGCTTGGAACTATAGCTCGTGAAGTACTTGCCTTTTGCATTTGACATCGGGGTTTATTTTTTAGGGGCTCTATGTGAAAATTTGCTTTAGATCAGCCTACTTCTTCTTCTATTGCCTCAACTTTAGGTATACTTAAGGGCTTCACTTGTTCTGTTATTCCATCAACTTCATGAGTTACACCATCTAAGTGAGTAATACCATGAACAAGAGGTGCGTGTGCATGTCCTATCTTATCTGATGGATGTCGTGTCTCAGTCAATTCAATTTTTGTCTAAGATGCATGTGCATGTCCGGTATCATCTGATGCATGTCGTGTCTCCACCAATTCAGTTCATGTCTCAGATGTAGATCCCTTGTAAGCATCCACGTATACACGACCCTCATCCAATGCTACAATGTATTCTGTCTCATCCACTCCAGTTCCTCCCTCATTTGTATTACCATGAACCAGGTCTACATGGCATGTCTCATCACTTCCTTTCTCATCTGTGGATTCTTGCACCTTAGGTCCCTCCAATGAAGTTGAACCTTGTTCAATGACACCCTGAAAGTATTCAAGGATAATCTTTGACTGCATTTTTCTTGCTTCCTCAATGGGAAATTCCTCCCACACGTGTTGGAGGATCTCCAATGCACGAACCAATTTAGGAAATCTAGGTGCTTTTGGCAGCAAAATCACAAAGTGCATTGCATCTTTCTTAGAAAGAAGAAACAATCTGTTGCTCATTCTTGACTTTGTGTAAATCATCATTGTACTGCTATCTTTTTCAATTTTTATTCCTAGTAAGGTGCCCCCTTAAATCAAATTTCTCTTTGATAAAGATACATTTAATGCCCACTCATCTGTCTCCAACTCTCTCTTTATCACTAGAATGAGATTTCCTTGACTCAATACTAAGAACCATGCTTTCTTTGTTGTGTCAACAACGGTCCAGTTTGTGAAGTCCTTTGGGGTATAAATTCTTCCATTGTATTTTAGTGTCATACCATTGACAAATGCTGTAGCCTCAAGATCCATCCTATATTAAAGCACAACAAAAATTTTAGGTACTTTGACAAACTACAATTACTTTGATAAATCAAAAGTATAATGAGTCCCATTGATACACCTCAAGTTTTTATTCTTCCTAATCGTATAAGAGTCAATTTCATGCTTTGGGAATAGCCTAAAAGGCTTTACAAGGCTTAGATACATGCAATAAATGTGAAAAAAAATAAGGATTTACAATGAACTCGTGGATAGTGTAAAATGAAATAAAGTACAATCGAATACAAATTTGAAGTCTGTTAGATATAAGTGCAAAATGCTCTGTCAACTCTGACAACTGGTACAAATATAATCTACTTTGTCTAGTCCATTAATTGATTCAACTGTAATCTATCTTGTCCACTGACACAACTTTCAATCATCTTGAAAGTTTAAAAACCTTGATCGTTGCTTAAATGGTAGGGTTGTTGTGAGTGTGAAACTGAATGTGAACAAATGGACTGACTCCGATTAGGAACTAGTCGGGAAATTTTGAGCATGGCTTTGATTGGTTTTTTTGGAGTTCTCTCCTCTAAGGACAAACTAATCTATGCTAATCTAGACTACACCAACCGTCGAAGTGAAGAACAGCATCTAATAATTTATTTTCCATTGTTCTTTTTAATATGCTTAGGTTGCGAATTAAAAGCAAGAAATAATCTATTTTCCATTGTTCTTTTTAATATACTCAGGTTGCGATTTAAAAAAGATAAAATTTTTATTTACGAAAACTAATTTACTTACAACTCATAAAAATTGAACATTCACATTAATAAGAAGATAAAATCTTAATAAAATTAAATTTAAATAATAAAAACTACAATTTTAATTTGACTCCAAACCCTAAACCCTAAACACTAAACCCTAAACCCCAAACTCAAAACCCAAACCCTCAAATCATAAAACCTAACCCCAAATCCTGAACCCTAAACACAAATCCCCAAACCTTGAACCCTAAACCCAAACCCCCAAACCCTAAACCCTAAACCCAAATCCCCAAACCTAAACCCTAGCCCCCAAACCTTAAAACCCTCAAACCCTAAACCCTAAACCCAAACCTCAAAACCCTAAACCCTAAACCGAAACCTCAAAACCCTAAACCCTAAACCCAAACCCCCAAACCCTAAACCCTAACCCCCAAACCCTAAACCCTAACCCCCAAATCCTAAACCCTGAATCCCAAAACCTAAACCCTAAACCCTAACCCCGAAATACTAACACACTAAACACTAACCCAAACCCAAACCCTAAACCGTAAACCCCTAACCCCTAACCCCAAACCCTAAGCCCTAACTCCCAAACCCTAAACCCCCATCCCCAAACCTTAAACCCAAACCCCCAAACTCTTTTTTAATTCAAATTAATTTAACTTTAAACCAATAAGAATTTAAAATTCACAATCATAAGAAGTTTAAATTTTGACAAAGTAAATTCTTAGTTTGAAATCTAAATAAATTCAATTTAACTTAAAGTTTATGCAAAAATAACGTAAAATTAAGATAATAAGACTTAAAATTAAAAATTTAATATTTACCTGGTAGAATATATTAATTCTCCCTAAAAAGAAATAAATTAAAGTAATAATAACTAATGTAAGTTAAACTCTTTTAAAAATTTTAAAAATGTAATAAAATTAAAATTATACTTTCTATATTCCAATACAAAATGCATTTTTTTAAACTATATTTTAGAAAATTTAATTGAGAAATTAAACTAGTAAATTAAAAATGGAAGTGAAACTCATTTTAAATTTTAAAAAAAAGAAAATTTTAAAATTCAAGTTTCCACAAGTTTTTCTTTTCGCACACATTTGTCTTTTCGCACTTTTCAAGTTTCCACACGTTTGTCTTTTCAAACACAAGGTTGTCTTTTATCGCAATTTTCAAGTTTCCACACGTTTGTCTTTTCAAACACAAGGATTCATAGTTTAAAAAAAGGTGGGAAATTTGAAATTCAAGTTTCCACACGTTTCTCTTTTCAAACCCCAAGGTTTATAGTTTTGTTTGTTTAAGTTTCGACTAATCACACACCAAGGTAGATAGTTTTGTTTGCAAGTTTCCACACGTTTACATTCTCCTTCAATATCTCTCCTCTAATATCCCTCATTGATTGTAGCTCCCAAATTCTTCCATCAAAACATCTCTCCTTTATCCCTCCTTGATTGTCGCCCACTCATTTCTCCTCCTCATTGGTAAGATTTTCTATCTCTGATCGTACTTTCTCTTGCTTCCTCCCTCTCTAAATTTTCATCTCTCACCCATCTCTTGTCAATCTCTCTCATCTCCTCTCTTCTTCTTCTCTCTCTCATGCTAGTACGCTTCTCTCTTCTTCTTCTCTCTCTCTCTCTCTCTCTCTCCTCTTCTTCTCTCTCTCTCTCTCACTCTAGTACGCTTCTCTCTCTCTCATCTCTCCTCTCCCTCTCTTTTTCTCTTCTCTCTCTCTCTCTTTCCTCTCCCCTCTACTCTCCGTTTCCTCTCATCTTTATTTACTCTCTCCCCTCCTCTTCATTTCCCTCTCTCTCTCTCTTCCACGCATCATCATTGAGCACCATTTGCACTCCTTTTGCCCCTCCACCTAGATCAAATCGTATCTCTTGATCCAAGAAGAATTTGAGGGCACTCCAAAAAGGAAAGTCGCTCAATTTTTTCTGCTCTATGCACTTGTCACATCATGCAAGTTACACTCACATTTGAGCCTCGACAAATCCACCTTCTACATGCACATCAGCCTCTACATCAATGCATCTAACCCAGCACTTAAAAAGAACAAAAGAAAAGAAATTATTTGGTGTTCTTTTATCGATCAATGGATGGCATAGATCTAGATCAGAGTAGACTAGATCACCATAGAGGAGACACTTGAATATCCCCAAGTTGTCAATTGAAGCCATGCCCAAAATTCCCAAGTCAATTTAGATCCCCAAGTTGTCAATTTAATCCATGCCCGAAATTCCCGACTAGTACCTACTCGGAGTCAGTCCATATGCTCACATATAGTTTCACATCATTACATTACCTGAAACCTTACATTCATCAATTTAGTGAGTAGACTTCAGAGAGTACAGAGGCATTGCAGATTGTTTCAATGGGCAAATAGCGCCAGATTTGATTTCACACACACATGCCACCATTGTAAAGCCTATTCGGCTATTTCACGGCATTGTGCACATCATTTCAACATTCGAAAGCCTCTTGGCTATTCTCGGCATCATTTGTCACAAGCCTTGTAATATAGATCAGATTTTATATATTGTAGTTCTATCTTCACCGACGGTTCAGAGATTTCACTTGGCACAATCAATGTATTTGCAATTGATTCATACAGAGATTTTCACAACACTTTTGAGTACATTTCTTGCACCATGTCTACAACTAGCAACCTCAATCTAGAGGCATCTACTAAGTTAGAACACTCCAATTATGGTACATGGAAATACCGAATGGAGACCATTCTTATTCTTCAAGACAAATGGGAGTATGTTGATGGGTCTACACCTAGACCATTGGACAATCCAGCCACTAGTATCTCTACTCTACCTGTTGTCACAGCACTCACAACAGGATCTACAACGGGATCTACAACTACGCGAACAATTTTTGCACCTGTAGAAGACCCTACCATTGCTCGAGCTCAAGCAGAATGGGATAAGAAAGACAAGTATGCCTATCATCTGATCAAGCAGAATGTGCAAGATGTCATGCTAGGACAGCTCAACACAGTCAAGACATCGAAAGAAGCATGGGATATGTTCACAGCTCTCTACGAGTCCAAGAACACATCCAAGATTCTCACACTGAGAAACTAGATCAACCAGAGTTTTCGCAATAGCAGCAAAACCGGTCATGCTTATGTACTCCAAATAAAAGACTACAACAATCAACTCGCAGCAGCAAGAGAGACGATGAACCCTATAGAAATGGTTTAAGTAATCCTTAATGGACCAGGAGAGGGATACGAGAATCTAGTCTAGAGTATTGCCATCCAATGACAAATTCTGACACTGAAAGAACTTTAGTCAGTCCTACTTGGTGAAGAACTCAGGACTCAAGCCATCCAAGCATGCAAAGGTCATCCTAATGATCATGCATTCACAGAAGCAGAGGTAGAAGTAGATCATATCAAAAAAGTGGTCATCATCAGTAAAGCCAAAATCAGCATCAGCATCATCCTCAGCAACATCAGAATCAGCAAAAAGAGGAAATCATTCCAACCGAGGAAGATTTCAAGGACGAGGGAATGCATCCACCAACGTGTCAAACATTCAGTGCAACTACTATCACAAGTTTGGACACTATGAAAGGGATTGCCCCCGCAAGAAGCAGTACGACTAAGGCAGTTAATCCAGAAGTAATCGAGGGAATTTTTGAGGTAGAGGAAATCATCGTGGTGGACATTCTAGTCATAGTCATTTTGCAAATGAACATGGGAATATGTTTCTTGCAAGCGAGGAAATGCAACAAACTGATAGTGTACCCAGATACTGATTTCAATCCCAAAGAGGATTTTAGCTATCAAGTAAACCAAGTGGAATAGGATCCTTAGTATATCAACAGCGGTGCATCATCTCACATGACAAATCATCAAGAATAGTTCACAGAAATGAAACCATTAGAAGGTCAAAAAAATGTCATCTACACAACAAACAATACACCGAATCCAGTTCAAGGGACATATGTTATCCCTATGAACAATTTCACTGGTACGAAAGGATTGGTAAAAGATTTGCTCTATGTTTTGAAGCTCAACAAGAACCTTTTGTCAGTAGGTCAAATGATGGAACACAATTAGGTCTAGTGATCTTCAACGATGATGAATGTACTCTCAGAGACAAATCCAAAAGATGTTAGCTAGTAGCAAAAGGTGTCAAGGAAGGACCCTTATACAAAATGCTAGGTATAGTACCAGATAAGCATGCCATGTCATCTCAACCACAACAGATGCCACTATCTACAAAATGGCACAACAGATATGGTCATGTCAATTTCAAGTACTTGTTAGATCTCAAGAATCAGAATATGGCAATTGGGATTCCGAAGCTACAATTTCTTGGAAAAGTTTGCGAAGCATGCTGCTTTGGCAAACAAAAGCAAACCAACTTTGCTAGAAGTACCTCTTGTGCATAAGGTATTCTTGATTTAATTCATACAGATGTATGGAATTATGCCCAGACCCGCAGCATCAATGGTTCACTTTACTACTTGACTTTCATCGATGACTAGAGCAGATATTGTTGGGTCTACTTTTTGAAAGAGAAATATGAAGTTTTTTCTAGATTTCAAGAA
Source organism: Dipteris shenzhenensis (assembly GCF_047967505.1). Lineage (NCBI taxonomy): Eukaryota > Viridiplantae > Streptophyta > Polypodiopsida > Gleicheniales > Dipteridaceae > Dipteris > Dipteris shenzhenensis. The sequence goes on from NC_141620.1 coordinate 36,381,174, forward strand.
TTCAAAGCCATGGTAGAAAACTAGACAGGCAGAAAGATCAAGGTCATGAGATCAGATAGAGGAGGTGAATAGATGTCTTCAGCATTCATGAGCTTGTGCAGAAATCATGGCATCCAAAGACAATTCACATGTGCAGATACTCCTCAGCAGAATGCAAGAGTTGAAAGGAATAATGGGACTTTAGCAAACAGTGCTAGAGGAATACTTAGTGAAAAACATCTTCTAAATCAATATTGGGGAGAAGCAATAGCTACAGCAAACTACTTGCTTAGTCGGCTTCCTACCAAACCGATACAAGGTATGACTCCTTATGAAGCATTCACTGGACACAAGCCACACATTGGGCATCTCCGCATATTTGGTTGCATAGCATATGCCCAAATACATGATGATCATCACACGAAAGAATTGGATGCAAAGTCATGCAAATGCATCATGGTTGGCTAAAGTGAAGAAATCAAAGCATACAAATTCTCTCAGGGGGTTCACTATGTATAAACCCTCTATATCACGTGCGTTCAAGGCCTATATTTAAAATCCCTTATCTGTAAATTTTTTCATTAATAAAATGTACCCCTTTTCTATACAAATCTGTAAATTTTTTCCAAAACTATTTTAAATAGTCCCTTATGTATATTTATTTCTGTAAATTTTAGAAATAAAAAATATCCTTCTGTTGAACTCACGTGATAGGGTTACATATGATGAGTGACCCCCCCGAGCAAATTCTATGATCCCATCAACCTCAAGGTCATTATCTCCACAGATGTAATCTTTAATGAGGAATCAGAATGAAAAATCTCACCTACACAGGAGATAGAAGCATGGACTTCACAGTCATCTACAGAACAGGTTGATGAGGAAGAGCAAGAATTGCTAGCAACACCCCAAGCAGAGCCACAACAGCTCAGACGATCTACTAGGGAAATTAAACCTCCAACCAGATTGATATATTCTTAGAAAGACAAAGCAATTGAGGTGGAAACCACCAACTATGCTCTTATGACTACCATCATGGCTATAGAAGAGCCAGTGTACTTTGAAGACATAGTAGACAAGCCAGAATGGCAAAGTGCTATGAATGAAGAAATGGATTCTTTGTATAGGAATAATACTTGGGAATTATGTGACCTTCCACCAAGAAAGAAGGCCATAGCAAACAAATGGGTATACAAAGTGAAGTACAATCTAGATGGCAATCTTCAAAGATATAAAGCTAGACTAGTTGCAAAAGCATTTGCACAGCAATATGGTCAAGACTATGATGAGACTTATGCTCCAGTAGCAAAGGTGGATTCCATATGGTTCTTGATATCACTAGCGACACTCAACAGATGGAATGTGTATCAACTCGATGTAAAGAATGCATTTCTCAATGGTTACCTAGACGAGGAAGTCTACATGCAGCAACCAGTAGGTTATTTGAACTAGAAAAGGAGAATAAGGTTTGCCATCTCAAGAAAAGTCTCTATGGCTTAAAGCAAGCACCCAAAAGTTGGTATAGCAGAATTGACAAGTATTTTGCTAATTTGGGATACATGAAGTCCAATGTAGATCATACTCTTTACTACAAAGTTCAAGGGGAAGAGATTACTATTGCACTTTTGTACGTAGATGATCTAATTGTGACTGGAAGCAAGGATCGCTTCATCAAAAAATTGAAACAAGACTTATCGCAGAGTTCGACATGAAAGATCTTGGGCTTATGCACTATTGTCTTAGAATTGAGTTCTGGAGAGATTTAGATAACACATTCATGAGTCAACTCAAGTATGTTGATAGTCTCCTGCAGAAGTTTCATATGGCAGATCGCAAGATTGTAGCCACTCCCATGGAACAGAGTTTGAAACTTACTAAAGATTTAGAAAAGCCTACAGTCAATGACAGATACTAGAGGCAGCTCATCGGATCTCTTTATATATCTAATAATCACACGACCAGATATTTGTTATGCAGTAAGCTCACTAGCACAGTTTATGGCAAATCCAAAATAGTCTCACTGGAATGCAGCCAAAAGAGTCTTGGGATACATCAAAGATACAAGACAATTTGGGATAGAATACATAGGAAGTCATCCATGGTTTATATATATTCTATTTTTTAAACTAAATCTAGTGTACACTTAGTCATTTGTGGTGTGCTCTCTAGATGTGCCCTCTCTCCTCATCTCCACTCTTCTCCTCTCCCCTGTTCATATTTTGTCATACCAACTCGATGTCAAGAATGCATTTCTCAATGGTTACCTAGACGGGGAAGTCTACATGCTGTTAACAACAAGTAGGTTATGTTGAACCAGGAAAGGAGAATAAGGTTTTCCATCTCAAGAGAAGTCTCTATGGCTTAAAGCAAGCACCCAGAAGTTGGTACAATAGAATAGATAAGTATTTTGCTGATCTGGGATACATGAAGTCTAACGCAGATCATACTCTCTGCTACAAAGTTCAAGGAGAATCTTGACATTACTAGTGCACTTTTGTACATAGATCATCTGATTGTGACCGGAAGCAAGGATAGCTTCATCAAGAAATTGAAGGACAAAATTGATGTATGTGTGTGTGTGTGCCTATGGGCTTGGAGTCCTATGCAAGGAGTGTGTGAGTGTAGGTGTGCTAGAAGGTTCTAGTGACTTGGTAGTTAGGTATGTCAAGTTGGTGTGATGTGTGAGTGATCATAGGAGGTGACTGATTGAGATAATCATGGAGATTCTAGGATCTACCAACATGGAGGCAGTTGCCTATATATGTAACCACTCATGAATAAAGATTGGTTGATTGTGCCTCATTGATTTCTCTATGAACCAACATGTGGTATCAGAGCCACCACATCCTCCTTGAGCCATTTCTAGCCACGTCATCATCTTCTTCCTCACACTCTCTTCTTTTGCTTTTTTTCCTCTTTTGAGCAGAATTTCCAAGTGCTTGTTCTCCCAGTGTAGGGGACCATTCTCCAAACCCTTTCAGCCCTAGATTCCCCTCATATAGGCGCACTTCCACTCTAGAGGGCTTTTGGAAATTGTCCTTTCTCAGCCCGCCCCGACATGATTACTGCCTGATAAACTTTTGCTTCATATGACCTATAGAAGTAAAATTTTGACCAATACTCCTAGATATAGTTGAGCAACCTTATGAGCTAGATACTATTCGATTTTGAGTACATTTGGTCCACAAGGAGGGAGAAATCAAAGAAAAACTAGTCAATTTTGAAGCAGTTCTCACAAGCCACTTGGCATATTTTTTCAGCTATCTTATGGAACGGATATTCTTTGATATTTACGCTTTATTTTGGCATAAAGTATCCTTCATTATCTCTTCCAGCGGTGTGAGTTCAGCCCTCGAAGTTGCTGCTATCTCTAGTTGCTATTTTGATAGTTTTGACTTGTTAATGCATGACTAGTCAACCAAACAATTGGGGCTTTTGCTGTTGACTGATTGTTTACTGTGCATTCACTTTGATTGAGCTTTGTAAGAGAGAAAACACTGACCTACATATTGGGTAAGACCCTCTCATGAAGATGCAAAGTGATATATATGCATTATGGATTTTGATGCTACACTTGGAACTCACTCAAGATGAAGTAGTGGTTGTTTTCCTTCAAAGTATGAATGCAATGATGCTTATTTATGAGTATCATGTGATGGACTTCAAGCAAGCCAAAGATGATCATATTGATGCAAAGGATTGTGACAATGTTATTATTTCAAAGTATGGGCTCTTTTGGAATACTTATGAAATGATGGACAAATGTTTTGCACTTTTGAAGTGCAACATGCTTTCATTGATACTCTTGGTGCTACTATTGAAAAAGGGATATTTAATCTCTTTATATTTAAATTCCATGCCAACTCAATTGGAAAAATTCAAGATGTACATTGATGAAAATATCAACATTGAAGAAGATGTCATGAAGGACAAGACCTTGCAGGAAAAGGATCCAAGCAACAGAAAGTATGAAGTCTACTATGATGATATGATTGTCATGAATAAGGGATATTTCATCCAAGGGGGCATTGGCCCTACATTTTAGATTAATATTGAGTGTTGGGTCAATAATGGTTCTCTGCCATGGATAGTCCATCCTTAAATGATTGTTAGTCTTTTGATATTTTAGGCTTGTTTGACTCATGGGGATTCCCATACATAGTCATTTTCTATCTCCCAATTGTAAACCGAGAGTCCTAGGAGTGAGTCATAGGTTGGGGCCATGACTTGGAGCATCCCAGATACTACTACCTAGAGAGGAGTAAGATATTGGTAGGGGCCATCATGGAGCATCCCATGTACTACTGCTAAGGAATGAGGTCATCAATTTGTGGGGGGGTATGAAGGACAAAATTCATGTATGTGTGTGTGTGTGTTCCTATGGACTTGGAGTCCTATGCAAGAAGTGTGTGAGTGTAGGTGTGCTAGAAGGTTCTAGTGACTTGGCAGTTAGGTATGTCAGGTTGGTGTGATGTGTGAGTGATCATAGGAGGTCATTGATTGAGATGATTGTGGATCTGGGATCTACCAATATGGATGCAGCTACCTATATATGTAACCACTCATGAATAAAGATTGGTTCATTGTACCTCATTGCTTTCTCTATGACTAACATAAATTAAAACAAGACTTATCAATAGAGTTCAACATGAAAGATCTTGGACTTATGCACTATTTTCTTGGTATTGAGTTTTGGAGAGATTTGGACAGTACCTTTATGAGTTAGCTCAAGTATGTTGACAGTCTCTTGAAGAAGTTTCATATGGCAGATTGCAAGATTGTAGCCACTCCTATGGAATAGAGTTCGAAACCTACTAAAGATTTAGAAAAGTCTATAGTCAATGACAGATACTATAGGTAGCTCATTGGATCTCTTATATATTTGACTATCACACGGCTAGATATCTGTTATGCAGTAAGTTCACTTGCACAGTTTATGGCAAAGTCTCACTGGAGTGCATTCAAAAGAGACTCGAGATACATCAAAGGTACAAGATAGTTTGGGATAGAATAAAGACGAAGTCGTCCATGGTTGCATGGGATACTATGATAGTGACTATGCTTGAGGATCTCATGGCCAGTCATGCTCAATGTAGTAAATCTTTCCTAAATGTTCCCATCAACGATCATTCAAAACAATAGTGCTACTAGACAATCACATTGAGACAAATTTATCCATAACAGTTCCCCCCCCCCCAGGTAGGGAATGCATAGCATTTCCATGCCTGGGTCCATCACACACAAAGAAGGGTTTGAGGTAATGCTTGTTGATCACCTTCTCGCCATATGGCTCATGGAGCTCCCAAACTTGTACAGACCCATTGCTACATTCCTTGGTCAAGGTGCTATATCATGGTTGTCAAAAAAACAACCAACTGTTTCTTTGTCTTCGACTGAAGTAGAATATAGGGCACCCACTACAAGTGCATGTGAGGGTATATGAATCAGAAGACTATTGTTAGAAACAAATTACTTTGATGAGTCAAAGCTAACAACAACAGTGCGATAATCAATCGGCTCAAGCATTGGCCAAGAATCCAATATATCACTCTAGGACAAAGCACATTGATGTCAGAGAGCACTTCATCAGAGAAAGAGTGTTACTTGGTGACATCACACTATAGCATTGTGATAGCAAAGAGAACGTTGCAAACATCTTTACCAAACCACTCGGTAAAGTGCTTTTTGAGAAACATCGACAAGCTCTTGGTTTGATGCAGAGGAAGGACATTCCCATTAAAGGGGTGTGATGGAATGTAATGGGAAGTAGCAAGCTAAGGGTGTCCACTTTTTGTTCACTCCCCAATCCTTAGGAGGTGGAAAAACAAGATTTTTAGCTCACAAAAATGCAAATCTCACCTACTTCCCTATGGATCTAGTCTTTGAATTCTTCTGATACAACATCACACTTGCTATTGTGCACACAATCGTATAGTCTGATCAAAAATTCGATGCACACACAAAAAATTTCTTTGTGTCACACGGCATGGTTCCAGGGTGGTCACATGTTTGTCACGAACAGAGAGTGTCATATTAAATTCTAAATTTCTCACTCATTTTAGATTAAATGTTATTGAAACTTTGTAAGTGGTCTCTTTGCATTATGTAGAGCTTAAGTTGATTTATTGGTAATTTTTTGAATGATTTATCTAATTATAAATAATTATTTATAATAAATAAAGTCATAAAATACATGCATTTTAGTAGCACACCACATTTTTTTAGTATTTTGAATAATTAAGCAAATCCAATTCGGTGGAAGGTTAGTAGGCACATAAGGGTGTGTGGTTGAATCATCAAATCCCAAATCCAACGGTTAGATTTAGGAAGATTGAAGTTTAATTTTTACTTTTACTTCTTAGAGGATCAACAAAGAATATTAAAAATAAATCTAGTAATTCTCAAACATCACCAAACATTTCAAAAATGTCAATATTTTTATTCCTCTGCATGATGAATGAGAGGAAAAAATTTTGGTTAAATTTGAGTAAGGGAAACATATGATATGGCCTCCAACAATTAAATCTCCCTTTTGTGGGGGAAAAAGGGCCACCCAAGCCTAATACCAAGACAAGGTAGGCTTGGTATTAGGCTTGGTGAGGTAGACTAGGAGCATCACCGACCCTAGTGGCAAGCCTTTGGAGTCTGCATGCTGCCCATGTGGAAGGCTGAGTCATCAAAACCATGCCACGTTGTTAGACCACGTGGTGCCATCTCATCAAGGAGATGTGACATCACTCCTTGCCATGTCACCTTACATTGCCACACGTGCTGCCACATGTGCCACCTCATCATTCCACATCATGAGCCATGTGATCACACAATGCCACCTTGGCATACCTCCTCAACCTTGCCACATCACCAATCCCTCCACATCAATTTGCCATGTCAATCTACCACCTCATGAATGCCAACTCATCATGCCACATCACCTTTCAATGTCATGGAAGAGACTATATTACCACATCATGACCATGCATGGTGCCACATCAGCCAGATGTATACACATGACGATGTGCGAGGCATATAATACCTTGATCGAGGTATATGACCTGGGTGAGGCATACAATACCTCGATCGAGGTATATGACCGAGGACACCTAGGGATACCTCGATCGAGGTTTATACATGCGTAATGCACTGAATACCTCGATCGACGTATATGGTCTGATTGAGGTATATGATCTGGGCTCTGAGCATAGCAGGCCTCAATCGAGGTATTTGAAGGTACAAAACTTAGCCAATTAGTATCAATCTTAGCACCAAAACTTAGCCAATTAGTTTCAATCTTAGCACCTCTCCACCAATAATAATGAAGAGCAATCTAAGAGCAATCTAGTGGATGAGTTGAGGCTCTCTATAAGACACCAGTTTTGGTTCATTTCACCCATTCTTAGCCATTCTTGCCTCCTCATCACTTTGTCACACCTTCCATCCTACTTTCATTGAGAATGGGTTCTCAAAGCCGTAGAGGTAGTAGACGTGAAAGATGTAGGAACCCCCCCCCAAATCTCATTGACGAGGAGCGCAAGTGGAAGACTCGTGAGCGCAAGAGAGCCTCTAGAGCTCGAGCTCGTGCTGCCACCACTGATCCACCTCCAGCTCTACCTCTACATCCCACCTCCACCCCCACCCCCACCTCCATTGTCCCCCCATCCTCATCCGCTCCCCTACCTCTAGCCTCCGCCCTTCCCCTAGCCACCTACATTTTGGCCTCAACCTCTACCTCTTCCCCCTCCCCCCTCCCCCTCCCCCTCCCCCTCCCCCCGCTCCACTTGGCGCCTCCCTTCCCCCGTCCACCCTACCATCTCCCATTGATCCCCTTGCCCCACCTTGCAGCAGCAGTGTTGCTTCACGACATGACTTGCCGAAGTCTACTATCCATCGTCGTACTAGCAAGATTGTGCAGTCTTTTTTTTGTGACCTCACGCCAGCTTCGCAGTCTTCTCTTCTCATGTCCCTGATTAATCACCCTGACTTGGTAGAGTGTAGGAGGCTTGCTGGTCTTGGTGCACGTAGAGATAGGGTTGTATCTAGCGAGTTCCTTAGCAGTGTTCGATGTTCCTATGATTCTATTAAGCATAGGAACTCCAGTGATGCCTTGGCAGCACGTCGTGCTATTGTGGCTGCCATTAGTAGACCTCATATGATAGGCCATGTGCGTACCGCTTCACATCTTCTTCAGATTGCACCACGCACATTGCGAGCAGGCATCATTAGGAGGCAGAGTCTAGAGGATAGTGAGACTAATGCTCTTTGGGCTTCGAGTGGTCGTGCACCTCGCAGCGATCGATTGTTGGATGATTCCACTAGGTCCTTCATACAACAGTTTTGGGAGGAGCATTGCAGAGCATCCCCGGTGTTCAAGAAGGCATTGTGGAAGAGGGTGTCACGCGGGGTGTACATTGAGCATGGTGCATGTTTTTTGGAGTGTACCCAGACTGAGTTGTACACTCAGTTTGTAGCTAGGCGCACCCGAAGTTCAAGATTGGGCAGAGGTCATTTGAGCGATGCAGGCCATGGTTTGTGCAATGCTCTCAGGAGCGTGACACATGCTGTTGTCACTACCATGTGGATTTTGGATTGATGTATGACGTATTCCGTTCCCTTGATGGTCATAGGGGAGTAGTTCCTACTAGCCCTCGCGACTTCATTCATTCCATATTGTGTACACGAGATGGTGATGCTTTATTCCACTCCCTTGATTGTGTGGAAGGCACGTGTACTTTGTGCTCAGGGGGGTCACTATGTATAAACCCTCTATATCACGTGCGTTCAAGGCTTATATTTAAAATCCCTTATCTGTAAATTTTTTCATTAATAAAATGTACCCCTTTTCTATACAAATCTGTAAATTTTTTCCAAAAATATTTTAAATAGTCCCTTCTGTAAATTTTAGGAATAAAAAATATCCTTCTGTTGAACTCACGTGATAGGGTTACATATGATGAGTGACCCCCCCGAGACTTTGTGTGGTGACTTTGCTAGAGTGCCACGAGTTGCACTAGATACTTGTGATGTGCAGATGGTTCGTTGGCAGCAGTATGAGTACTGTACCTTGACATTAGATGGTGGTGCACAGTCGAGGAGGTTGCAGCTTGTGGGGAAGGAGACACCACGTGTTGTATTCATTGACAGTTTTCGAGGGAAGCTATACCGCTACATACGCCACTCGCACACTACAAAATGGGAGGATCGTCAGTTTCGTGCATGTTTGAGGACATTTCCTACAAGGGTGGCTGTCTCAGTGGTGGACTTTGCGGAGAATTACACCTTTGCACCACAGCATGAGATCCAATCAAAGTATTATTTCTCCGAACAGGTGACATGTGATTATTGATTTTTTCCCCTCCTCATTATATTGAATTATTTCAATAGTCATATTTTTTTTCAATGCCATATTGCAGGTTGCTATATTTGTGCACATTAGCTATCGTCATGCACAGGCTCATGTGGATGGCATTGATAGCACCATGGACTCACGCGTCATTGTGCGAGAGTATCACTTCTACATTAGTGATGATCAATCGCATGATGCCCATTTTGTGTAGCATTGCTTCACTTTGCATGATAGTTTCTTGAGGGATCATGGTGTCACATGGTAGCAGCGCTGGATCTGGTCAGACGGTTGAGGTGGTCAGTTCAAATCCGTTAGACAGTTTTATTGGTTCTGCAGATGGCACCGTGAGATAGGCATTCCGATTACATGGAGCTACTTCGAGACGGGGCATGGTAAGGGAGAGCACGATGGTGCAGGTGCTTGCGTGAAGCATGCTTTGCGTCGTTGCGTCACAGTGCCGATCGCTTCAAGGATGCACATGATGTGGTGCGGTGTGCAGCCAACACTTATCCACTAGTGCTACCTCCTCATTTCAGTCGCGTGACGATAGGGTGGTGAGCCGGTATTTTTGGTGCGTGGACATTGGGAGTCTTGATCGGTCTAGGCCTTTTGATTGTCGTTTTGTGCCTGGCACTCTTGATTTCCATTCCATCAGGAGCGTAGGTGAGTCTCACCCCGTGATCTTTTCTCGACGGTTTGCATGTTTTTCCTCTGCATGCATTGATGATGATTGGGGAGGGTGCTCCATGATACCATGGGCCGATCCATGGGTACGGCGAGTGCTTTCTCCCTTCCAGCCTTGGGAGGAGGTACATGATGATGATCAGGATGTGGGATTCAATTCCTCTAGAGATTATGACTAGCTTACAGATATTTTGCGTATTGGTGATATCTTCGCGGTTATTGCTTCGGAGGGCAATGAGGAGGGTGTGGATTATTACTTGTTGCGATGCTCTATGCTGAAGAGTGTGCTGAATGAGGATACAGTGGATGGGCATGGGATGCACTTCAATGCTCATAGCATGATCGTAGGTGGCCACTATTTTTAGCAGATACAGAGGCGTGGTCGCTATACTGAGTTCCAGGAGTACATGGCGGATCAGGAGGCATACATGTATTCTCATCTTGTTGTTGGGATCAAGATTACTTTGAGTCGTGTTCGCACTCGCAAGGCGACGTCCACTCCACGATGGTGCCTTGCAGTGGCGGATCACGAGAGCATACTTGCAACTATTGGCATGAAAGCTGATCCTTAGGAGTAGCACATTACATATCATATTTTTTGGGATCATCAATTGATCAGATTGATTTTTATTGGGTATCACTAGTTGATTACACTTTTTTGTATTCGATATGTATAGGCTCACTGTGTGACCGTACCATTGTAATTTTCATGGACTCATATTTTGTATTTCACTATGATGGCTGTATACACGTTCATACACATCATTGTATTAGATTCTATTTTTTACATGATGTCCGTCGATGTCTTCTCAATGGGATTTTTTGTGTTTGTAAAACAAAAAATTGTTTATTAGTAGTAATGTTGTAATTTGTTTTGTGCTTTAGGACATTTTAAAAACGTGACTAAGAAAATTCGTGCACGTACTAACGAAATATGTGTGTGGACTTACTTGTTGGGGATGAAACTTCGCACGACTCTTAGGCCACCCTAGACATACATCCACGTGAGATTTGGTCTGAACTGATTTGGTATGCACCACGTGGAAGGTACAATGCGTACATTTTTACAATCCCTACTAGCACGACTGCGGCAAAGCTATGGCGCATGTACTAATGAAATACGCATGTGGACTTATCTGTTGGGAATGAAACTTCGCACAACTCTTAGGCCACCCTAGACATAAATCCACGCAAGATTTGGTCTCCAACTTATTTGGTATGTGCCACATGGAAGGTATAATGCGTACATTTTTACAATCCCTACTAGCACGACTACGTGTGAAAAATGGCGCACATACTAACCAAATATGCATGACTTATCTGTTGGAGATTAAACTTTGCACAGCTCTTAGGCTACTGTAGAAATACATCCACGCAATATTTGGTGCCCAACTGATTTGGTATGCGCCACGTGGAAGGACAGATGCGTACATTTTTGAAATCCCTACTAGCACGACTACGTATGAAAAATGGCACACATACTAATGAAATATGCACGCGGACTTATCTGTTGGAGATGAAACTTCACAGGGCTCTTAGGCTATCCTGGACGTACATCCATGCAAGATTTGGTCTCCAACTGATTTGGTATGCGCCACGTGGAAGGACAAATGCGTACATTTTTACAATCCCTACTAGCACGACTACGTGTGAAAAATGGTGCACGTACTAACGAAATATGCATGTGGACTTATCTGTTGTAGATTAAACTTTGCACGGCTCTTAGGCTACTGTAGACGTACATCGACGCAAGATTTGGTCTCCAACTGATTTGGTATGCGCCACGTGGAAGGACAGCTGCGTACATTTTTACAATCCCTACTAGCACGACTACGTATGAAAAATGGTGCACGTACTAATGAAATATGCATGTGGACTTATCTGTTGGGGATGAAACTTTACACGGCTCTTAGGCTACCCTGGACGTACATCCACACAAGATTTGGTCTTCAACTAATTTGGTATGCGCCACGTGGAAGGACAAATGCGTACATTTTTACAATCCCTACTAGCACGACTATGTGTGAAAAATGGTGCACGTACTAACGAAATATGCATGTGGACTTATCTGTTGGAGATTAAACTTTGCACGGCTCTTAGGCTGCCGTAGACGTACATCCATGCAAGATTTGGTCTCCAACTGATTTGGTATGTGCCACGTGGAAGGACAAATGCGTCCATTTTTACAATCCCTACTAGCACGACTACGTATGAAAATTGGCGCACGTACTAATGAAATACGCACGTGGACTTATCTGTTGGGGATGAAACTTCACACGGCTCTTAGGCTACCCTGGACGTACATCCATGCAAGATTTGGTCTCCAACTGATTTGGTATGCGCCACGTGGAAGGTATAATGCGTACATTTTTATAATCCCCACTAGCACGACTAAACCCTAAACCCTAAACCTTGAACCATAAATCCTAAACCCTGTTGGGGACGAAACTTCACACGCCTCTTAGGCTACCCTAGACATACATCCACGCAAGACTTGGTCTCCAACTGATTTGGTTTGCGCCATGTAGAAGGTATAATGCGTACATTTTTACAATCCCTACTAGCACGACTAAACCCTAAACCCTAAACCCTAAACCCTAAATCCTAAACCCTGTTGGGGACGAAACTTCACACACCTCTTAGGCTACCCTAGATGTACATCCACGCAAGATTTGGTCTCCAACTGATTTGGTATACGCCACGTGGAAGAACAAATGCATACATTTTTACAATCCCTACTAGCACAACGAAACCCTGAACCCTAAATCCTAAACCCTGTTGGGGACGAAACTTCACACCCCTCTTAGGTACCCTAGACGTACATCCACACAAGATTTGGTCTCCAACTGATTTGGTTTGTGCCACGTAGAAGCAATCCCTACTAGCACAACTAAACCCTAAACCCTAAACCCTGAACCCTAAATCCTAAACCCTGTTGGAGACAAAACTTCACACGCCTATTAGGCTACCCTAGACATACATCTATGCAATATTTGGTCTCCAACTGATTTGGTATGTGCCACGTGGAAGGTATAATGCGTACATTTTTACAATCCCTACTAGCACGACTAAACCCTAAACCCTAAACCCTGAACCCTAAATCCTAAACCCTGTTGGGGACGAAACTTCACACGCCTTTTAGGCTACCCTAGACGTACATCCATGCAAGATTTGGTCTCCAACTGATTTGGTATGCGCCACGTGGAAGTATAATGCGTACATTTTTACAATCCCTACTAGCACAACTAAACCCTAAACCCTAAACCCTAAACCCTAAATCCTAAACCCTGTTGGGGATGAAACTTCACACGCCTCTTAGGCTACCCTAGACGTATATCCATGCAAGATTTGGTCTCCAACTGATTTGGTATACGCTACGTGGAAGGTGTAATGCGTACATTTTTATAATCCCTACTAGCACGACTAAACCCTAAACCCTAAACCCTGAACCCTAAATCCTAAACCCTGTTGGGGATGAAACTTCACATGGCTCTTAGGCTACCCTAGACGTACATCCACGCAAGATTTGGTCTCCAACTAACCTGGTTTGCGCCACGTGGAAGGTATAATGCATACATTTTTGCAAGCACCTTTTCAATGCTTAATGTTTACAATTACGACACACGGCATTATTTTTAAAATACATTATGTATTAGATGTGTGAATTGAGATATTTGAAATTCAAAATCATACTCTTAATTTTAAATACGCACATGGGGATGAAACTTCGCACGGCTCTTAGGTTTAGTGTAATAATTGCAAGCATTGATATATACGAAATTCAATATGATATTCAAAATGATAAAGTTGGAACTTGAACACTTTTTCAATGCTTAATGTTTACAATTACTTCACATGGCATTCTTTTTTAAATACCTTATGTATTAGATGTGTGAATTGAGATATTCGAAATTCAAAATCATACTCCTAATTTTAAATGTTTATGTTACATTTAAACAAACTATAAACTGAGATAAACTGAGATAAATAAAGTGTGAAGAAATCATGAAAGTACGAAAATGCTCATACATCATAAAAGTGGGAACAATATCATGAAAGTACCAAAATGAATCTGTACATCATCATCATCATGCTGCAGAAGTGCATCCCTATACAAGAAACGTGTGAAGCCTAAACAATCATCCTGAATCCAAATCTGATAGCTCTACATATGATCCTCTAGTGGAACGCTGACGTGGCTCCTGTATGACCCGCTGCCCAACCGTCCGCTATGTGCCCTCAGGCAAAGCTGGCTCAGATGGGCCAGCCTCATCCTGATGAAGAGGAGGGCATGCTGCACGCGCCACCACTGCCATCTCTGCCTCCCTCGCCTCCTCTATGTATGCGTGTCTCAGCTCCCATAGCCGTGCATCTGCGAATACTCGTGCCTCAAATCCAGCGCGAGTAATCGTCTCTACATGTAGAAGATGCCGGTGTCGGCCCCACCCTAGCTGCTGCTCCACCCACTACTGCAATGATGTCTGCAGCTCTGCCTCTCGCTCAATCCGGCGTGCCTCCTCTGTCGTCACCTGGCATGAAATCACCATACGAAAAGCATCGTGGAATGCATGCGATGTATCAGCACCCTCTTGCATCAGCAACGCTCTCTGTGCCTCCTCCCTGTAGTGCTCTGTCAAGACTACACGGGCGAATGGATCAATGGCCTGACGATGACCAAGATATAGATCATCCATGCCTAGTCCTCTGTATGTGGCCACATCAATGTCAGCAAAGCATATAGGGCACACTGATCATGCCACCATGTGGCGGGTCATGCAATGGAGATGTGCGATGTGGCCGCACCCTAGTCCAAACCACCCTACGGTGTCAAACTCCTCGTGGCAAAGGACGCAAGTGGCAGTAGGAAGCCTGGCTATGACTGCTACGTCTATGGGTGTCCTAGTTGGTACATCTATAGGAGGAGCGAGGTATAGGGCCACGCTGGGGTCGATCCTATGGTGAGATGGATCACGACTAATATGCCTCAACTGCAAAATATAGTGCTCTGCATGATGGTATGCTATGTGTGTCCGAATCCTCTGCTCCTCCAAATCTGTCTGCAACAGTCGTACGCGAGACTCCATCTCCTGATGCAATAGATGTGCCTGCAATGTAAACATGTCACGTACATGGTGAGAATTAACCAAAAAACTTCAGTTCAAAATACGCTACAAAAAAATAAACTAACATAATCAAAATAACTAACCTCGTCCCTAGACTCGGCCAACAATGCCTCCAACTCTGCAATCCATGCGTCTTGAGCCTCCAACTCATGCTGAGGCAGTGTAGATGTGGGAGGTGGTGTAGATGTGGGAGGCTCCATTGATGATCGAGTTGGGGGAGGTGGAATCGCAATAGATCTCGATAGGGCAGAGACCATGTGCTGCAAGGATGATGCCACTAAATGAACATCCCCCCTAATCTGTCCTCCCACCGCTGGCAATGCCGGTGTAGGGATGGTGTGCAACTCTGGTGCCTCGCATCGACGCCGAACACCTGCAATCTGACACTCCAGACGCCCCATCCTACCATGTCTCGCTCCTGATCCTGGACGGGTACTAAGGTAGTCTACCCGATGACCAAGCACAAACTCAACGTATAGCTGCATGGCAAATGACCTGGCTATCTGACGGTTATGAGGCAATCGACCACCATTCGCAGCGAGATATCTCGGATAAATGTGTGCTACTATGATGGGGTGCCTACAATGTAAAATATGCAAGGGGAGCCCTAATCGTGGTCGCATCGCCTCGGTGTGACCATCCCAAAACATATCCTCTAAGGCCTGCCTGTGATGTGACTCACGCTCAAACAACTGTTGAATGGCTCTCCAATCCAAGCCACCACCAGTGATCTCCGCCTCAGCCTATGCCTGAAAGCTATCCACAACGTCCTCAACTATGTCCAATCGACCCAGAGCCTCAATAACTGAATCTAGACTCGCAACCAAGTGAGGGGGTGCCCTAGCATCCTACAGTGCCCTCATCTCAGCTCTCAGCATCTCTATCTGCATACAAATAGTGGTGCTAGAACCTGTGCGCTGGCTTGCGCATGCACAAAAAAAACACATGGAAATTAATATTCTATTTGGGTAATGAAAATAATATTCTATTCAATACGACTTATAATCTATTTACGTAATGAAAACTATTTGTACGTACTCCTTGATGAGGTAAGATGTCGTTGGGATCATCCTATGCACCTACCGGTAGATGGGCCAAATGTGTGGCTCAATATTATGTTTATCAAAGTCAATATTATTAAAAATGCTTAATTTTGATTAGAATTTTTTCAAACTCTAGTTGTTGCATTTTTAAACTTAGATGTCTCAAATATTTTTTCCTTATATGTTTCCCTTTTTTCACTTTTTATCCAATATGAAACTTTTCCACATGTGGTGTAAGGACCACATTGTCCACTTATGGCCCCTATACTAAGGACAGATAGTGGAGAGGTTTGGTTAATAAGACCTTCTTTGAATGCTTTACTGCCTTGGGTTTGCAATAGATATGGAGGAGATAGAAGGATACCTAATACATTACTTTGAACGATACACAAGCAAGGCGCATCTAGTATTTCTCGGACTACACATTAAAAAAGAGAGCGGGTTCACACTACAGACCTTTTAAAGCGAGAACTTTGAGAAAATAATTAAGCCTTTTCAATATTATCTATTTTGGTTGGGCAATCCACCTCAACTAGTGGCCATTCCTATAGATCATCACTTGGTTCCCATGCTTGGGGAGAGAGGAGACCTTTGGACAATCATAAATTACGTATGTGTTTTCGATGCACTGGTGCATTTACAAGATCCAATTAGCCATATGCTTATGCATCTAACCACTCTAGTGCTGGGGTCTTTGCCCATGTGGTGTGGTGTTTTAGGGATAATGCCCATGTGGTGTTTTATGCAGCCTACTTACTCTACCTAAATTATGAAACAACTCTTAACCAACTATATAATCTATAATATTCCACATAAACGATGATTTTTTAAAAGATGGTTTTGAAGACTAAAATTTAAACGTTTTTTTATTTAAATAAAAATAGCACCAATTTCAAAAATAGCATAAAACCTACTTTAATCTCTCTTTTTCTTGTTCTTGTTTTCTTGTTTTCTTGTTTTTAATACATGATTTTCTTATTTTAACAAAATTCTTATTTTCTTGTTCTTGATACATGATTTCTAAAAACAAAATTTAAACATTATATTAAATTCAGAACTTCAGTAATTTGTAAACTTCACTTATAAATTTTTTTTAATAGATTATTTTAAAAAACAAATTATATACTTTTTGACATTTAAATACAAACTTCACTAACTTAAACTCTTATTTTCTTTTTTTTAAAAGATCATTTTTAAAAATAAAATTTAAACGTTTTTTTATTTAAATATAAATAACACTAATAAAAAAAATATATTTAATCTCTTTTTTTTAAAAGATGATTTCAAAAAACATAATATATACATTTTCAGGCTTTAAATAAAAAATTACATAATTCCAAAAATAATTAAAAAAACTTTAAAATGCATTTCAAATTTAGAAATAATTTATAATTATTCGTATAAACTAAAATTTAAATGTTTCTTTATTTAAATAAAAATAGCACTAATTAAAAAAATGACTTTAATCTCTTTTTTTTCAAAGATGATTTTAAAAACAAAATATTTACATTTTCACATTTTAAATAAATAATTACGTAATTCCAAAAATAATTTAAAAAAACTTTAAAATGCACTTCAATTTTAAAAATATTTTATAATTATTCCTATAAACTAAGATTTAAACTTTTTTTATTTCAATAAAAATAGCTCTAATTTAAAAAATTAACTTTAATCTCTTTTTTTCCAAAGATGATTTTTAAAAACCTAATTTTTATATTTTCACATTTTAAATAAAAATTTAAAATGCATTTGAAATTTGAAATATTTTATAATTATTCCTATGAACTAAAATTTAAACATTTTTTTAAAAAATAACTTTAATCTCTTTTTTTTAAAGATGATTTTAAAAAATAGAATTTTTACATTTCGTAATTCAAAAATTTAAAAAAAACTTTCAAATGCATTTCAAATTTAAAAATATTTTATAATTATTCTTGTGAACTAAAATTTAAACATTTTTTTATTTAATTAAAAATAGCTCTATTAAAAAAAATAACTTTAATCTCTTTTTTTTCAAAGATGATTTTAAAAAACAGAATTTTTACATTTTCACATTTTGAATAAAAAATGTCGTAATTCAAAAATTTAAAAAAAACTTTAAAATGCATTTCAAATTTAAAAATATTTTATAATTATTCCTGTGAACTAAAATTTAAACGTTTTTTAAATTTAAAATTTTCACATTTTAAATTATAAATGTCGTAATTCAAAAATTTTTAAAAAATTTACAAATGCATTTCAAATTTATAAATATTTTATAATTATTCCTATGAACGTTTTTTTATTTAATAAAAATAGCTCTATTTTTTGTTAAAAAATTTTCATTTTCACATTTTAAATAAAAAATGTCGTAATTCATAAATTTCAGAAAAACATTAAAATGCATTTGAAATTTAGAAATTTTTTATAATTTTTATTATAAACTAAAATTTAATTAAATTTTACCAAAAAGAAAATGCTACATAAAAAAAACCCTACCTGGACTCTCCCGCTCCGTCCATCTCCGTCGATGTCCGTCGGTCGCTCTCCCTCGCTCGAGCAATTCCGTCGATGTCCCGCAAATCCGAAATCGGTGGATGAGGAGGAGCTCGATCGAGGTATGCGGAATGAGGGGGGTCGCTCTCCTTTTATAAGAAAATTTAGGGTTTCCCTACCTCGATCGAGGTATTCCGCATGCAACATACATATCCGATCGAGGTATAGACATGCCACGATACCTCGATCGAGGTATTGTGACATGCCCATACATCTCGGTGCATCTACCTCGATCGAGGTATTGACATGCCACGATACCTCGATCGAGGTATTGTGACATGCCCATACATCTCGGTACATCCACCTCGATCGAGGTATTGACATGCCACGATACCTCGATCGAGGTATTGTGACATCCCCATACATCTCGATACATCTACCTCGATCGAGGTATTTACATGCCACGATACCTTGATCGAGGTATGTCGGCAGCAGCCGGATGCCACATGTCTCGATTGACATATTCGACATGCGGCCAAGTCATCGGTCCAGCATACCTCGATCGAGGTATGTCATCTGCCCTGTCGGCTGCCTTGTCGGATGGCACATACCTTGATCGAGATATGCTGGACATGCCACATTACCTCGATCGAGGTTGAGCTGGATTGCCAGGATACCTCGAACGAGGTAGATGTGGCATGTATAGGTGGCTTGCCACCAAACCTCGATCGAGGTAGAGGCTTGGTCTGGTGAAAAAAGCCCAGCACCTCGATCGAGGTATTGGCTTGGCTCGGTTGTCCTCGTGTGTGATTTTCATTGGAACTAATACCTCGATCGAGGTATTGGAGACCGAAGCAAAACCTTTGTATTTTCACTCGAGCGAGTGTCACACTCACCCGAAAGTGGTCCGGAAGTGGACACCCTTAGCTTGCTACCGCCCTAATGTTCAATCCTTCTTCAATTCCCCAGAATCATCATCTTGAGGGAAGGCCTACTTCATGATGTTGATCTTGAGGGAAGGTGTTGAGAGTTCACACTCAACATCATGTGATCATATGTGCATATCACTAACCCAATAAAGTGCTATAAAGGAAAGGGTTAAATACCCTAACCCTAAATGCATTTGTATATATTCTACATTTTCAACTAAATCTAGTGTACAATTAGTCATTTGTGGTGTGCTCTCTAGCTATGCCCACTCTCCTCATCTCCACTTTTCTCATCTCCCCTCTTCATATTTTGTGAGTGGATCACGGTAGCACCCATAGCTCTGTAAATTCCATGTTTGTATACTCATTGAATCTACATGTGGTTGATCTCCCTCATAGCCTAAAGGTTGAAGTGGCTAAAGGGATGCCTAGCATGGCACTATTGCAAATCTAGTTAACATTAAAATAGAATGAGAGTGGAAAATTAATTGAGATTGTGCAGAATGGTATGCAATTGGAATTAGTGCCATTCTCTATCCATGAGATTTTGTGAAAAATGGCACTTTGCCAATGTCTCAAAAACGTTATGCATAAATGTTCTAGATATGCTTTCATCTTCCCTATTTAGCATGGCACTACTGCCAATCTACTTAAATCTGACATAGACATAGAATGAGAGTAGCAAACTAATTTTGATTGTGGAGACTGGCACCAGTGCCATTCTCCATAAACTCTCATGGATTATGATGGCTCCCAGGATCCAAGATAAAATAATACAATAGACCCGACCACTTAGACAACAATAACTTTTATTCTACTAAATGGAAATAAAAAGAAGGTACTTAAACAATTAAATCAATTTCTTATGTGAGAGAACAAGATTCTATGTTTGAATGTAGTGACAAATAGGGTATGGATCACAATAATGTATGCAAGTCTAAAATAACTTGTGCACAAATGGAAAGTTACTAACTAGAGATGGCTATATTCTTGTGGATAGTGGTAGCACCCATAGTGTTGTAAATTCCATGTTTGTCTACTCATTGAGTCTACCTGTGGTGAATCTCCCTCATAGCCTAAAGGTTTAAATGGCTAGAGGGATGTTTAGCATGGCATTGCAACAATCTAGTTAACATGGAGAATTCTCTAAAATAAAACATACTGATGTGATCCTATATGTTACTGACACAAATGAGATTGTCACCACTCCCATTCCAATCCATGAGAGTTTATGGAGAATGGCACTGTGCCAATGTCTCAAAAATGTTATGCATAAGCGTTTTCCATCTCCTCCCATCTTCCCTATTAGCACCAATTCCATTCTGTACAAACTCACAAGGAGAATTCTCTAACATATAACCTTTAGTGGGCATTGATGTGATCCTCTATGTGACTGACACAAATGAGATTGGCACCAGTGCCATTCTTAATCCATGAGAGTTTATGGATAATGGCACTGTGCCAATGTCTCAAAAATGTTATGAATAAGTGTTCCACATATGCTTATATCTTCCCTATTAGCATGGCATTGTTGCCAATCTAAAATGGCAATGTGGATCACAATAATGTATGCAAGTCTAAATTAAATTGTGCAAAGATGGGAAGGTACTAAGTAGAGATGTCTATAGTCTTGTGGATAGTGGTAGCACCCATTGCTTTGTAAATTCCATGTTTGTCTACTCATTGAATCTACCTATGGTGGCTGATCTCCCTCATAGCCTAAAGGTTGAAGTGGATAAAGGGATGTTTAGAATGGCACTTTTGCCAATCTAGTTAACATTGACATAGAATGAGAGTGACCAACTACTTTAGAATTTGGTGAATGGTATGAGATTGGCACCCGTGTCATTCTATACAAACTCACATGGAGAATTCTCTAACATCTAACCTTCAATTGTGGACACTGATGTGATCCTTTGTGTGACCGATACAAATGAGATTGGCACCAGTGTCATTCTGATAGAGAATGGCACCAATGCCATTCTTAATCCATCAGAGTTTGTGGATAATGGCACTATGCCATTGTCTCATAAATGTTATGCATAAGTGTTCCACATCTGCTTCCATCTACCAATGTACTTAAGACTGACATAGACATAGAATGAGAGTGGAAAACTAATTTAGATTATGGAGATTAGCACTAGTTCCATCATCCACAAACTCTCATGGATTAGGATGGCTCCTAGGGTCCAAGGTAAAATAATTCCGATGCATCAAAGCTCAAGGTCTAGTAGTTATGTTATAAATCCTAAAACAAAAGACTGGACTAGTGATAAAATAACAAGGAGGTACTTAAAAATTTATATCATTCTCTTATGTGAGAGGACAAGATTCTATGTGTGAATGTGGTGAAAAATGGGGGTGGGGATCGCAATAATGTATGCAAGTCTAAATTAACGTGTGCACAAATGGGAAGGTACTAAGTAGAGATGGCTATATTCTTGTGGATAGTGGTAGCACCCATATCTTTGTAAATTCCATGTGACAAAATCATTGAAACTACCTATGGTTGATCTCCCTCATAGCCTAAAGGTTGACATGTCTAAAGGGATGTTTAGCGTGGCACTACTACCAATCTAATTAACATGGAGAATTTTCTAAAATCTAACCTTCAGTGGACACTGATGTGATTCTCTGTGTTACTCACACAAATGAGATTGCCACTAGTTCCATTCTAATACAGAATGGCACCAATGCCATTTGAATCCATGAGAGTTTGTGGATAATCGCAATGTGCGAATGTCTCAAAAATGTTATGCATGAGTGTTCCACATATGCTTCCATCTTCCCTATTAGCATGGCACTATTGCCAATCTAAAACGGCAGTTTGGATCACAATAATGTATGCAAGTCTATATTAATTTGTGCAGAGATGGGAAGGTACTAAGTAGAGATGGCTATATGCTTGTGGATAGTGGTAGCACCCATAGCTTTGTAAATTCTATGTTTGTATACTCATTGAATTTACAAGTGGCTGATCTCCTTCATAGCTCAAAGGTTGAAGTGGCTGAAGGGATGTTTAGCATGGCACTGCTGCATATCTAGTTAACATTGACATAGAATGAGAGTGGCAAACTAATTCAAATTGTGCATAATGGTATGAGATTGGCACCAGTGCCATTTTGTACAAACATAGATGGAGAATTATCTAAAATCTAACTTCAGTGGGCACTGATGTGATCCTCTGTGTGACTGCGACACAAATGAGATTGGCACTGGGTGCCATTATTAATCCATGAGAGTTTGTTGATAATGGCACTGTGCCAATGTCTCAAAAATGTTATGCATAAATGTTCCACATCTATTTTCATCTTCCCTATTAGCATGGCATTGTTGCCAGTGTACTTAACACTGACATAGACATAGAATGCGAAAACTAATTTAGATTGTGGAGATTGGCACCAGTGCCATTCTCCACAAACTCTCATGGATTAGGATGGCTCCCAGGATCCAAGGTAAAATAATTCCTATGCATCCCATTGTCAAAGCTCAAGCTCTAGTAGGTTATGTTATAAATCCTAAAACAAAAGACTCCACAAGTGATAAAATAACAAGGAAGTACTTAAACAATTATATCAATCTCTTATGTGAGAGAACAAGATTGTATGTTTGAATGTGGTGAAAAATAGGGGTGTGGATCACAATAATGTATGCAAGTCTAAAATAACTTGTGAGCAGATGGGAAGGTACTATGTAGAGATGGGTGTTGAGATATCGAGCTCCACTCGCAATATGCCAGGGTGACCGTTGTGCATTTATGTCACCGACTTGTTAGCTGGAGATGCGGTTGGTACACCGCCCACGAATAATAGCTGGATGATAGCTATCCTTATCTACTCTAGTTTGTGGCTCAGTTAGTATGCCACCTTAGTTAGTTGAGTTTGGTTTGAGACCCACATATAGGGTTCTTCTATTTCTTTGTACGAGAGTTCTTTTGGCTTTCACAACTAAGAAGAGGAAAACTGTTTTCAATCTCCACCTTTGTGTGTATTCCCCCATTGTGTATGTGAAAAAGCTACAAGTGAGACTCCTTCCCTCTCTCCCACTATCTTCACAATGGGTATATTCTTGTGGATAGTGGTAGCACCCATAGCTTTGTAAATTCCATGTTGGTCTACTCATTGAATCTACCTGTGGTTTATCTCCCTCATAGCCAGAAGGTTAAAGTGGCTAAAGGGATGTTTAGCATGGCACCGCTGCCAATCTAGTTAGCATGGAGAATTCTCTAATGTCTAATCTTTAGTGGGCACTGATGTGATCCTCTATGTGACTGACACAAATGAGATTGGCACTAGTGCCATTCTCATAGGGAATGGCACCAGTGCCATTCTTAATCCATGAGAGTTTGTGGATAATGGTGCTATGCCAATGTCTCAGAAATGTTATGCATAAGTGTTCCACATCTACTTCCATCTTCGCTATTAGCATGGCACTTCTACCAATCTACTTAACATTGACATAGACATAGAATGAGTGGAAAAATAATTCATATTATGGAGATTGGAGCTAGTGCCATCCTCTAGAAACTGTCATGGATTAGGATGGCTCCAAGGATCCAAGTTAAAATAATTTCTATTCATCCCAATATCAAAGCTCAAGGTGTAGTAGTTAGTTAGAGATCCAAAAACTAAGGACTGGACTAGTGACAAAATAACGAGGTACTTAAACAATTATATCAATCTCTTATGTGAGAGAACAATATTCTATGCTTGAATGTGTTGAAAAATGGGGGTGTGGATCACAATAATGTATGCAATTCTAAATTAACTTGTGCATCGATGGGAAGGTACTAAGTAGAGATTGCTATATTCTTTTGGATAGTGGTAGCACCCATAGCTTTGTAAATTCCATGTTTGTCTACTCATTGATTCTACTTGTGGTTGATCTCCCTCATAGCTTGAAGGTTGAAGTGGTTAAAGGGATGTTTAGCATGGCACTATTGCCAATGCCAATCTAGTTAACATTGACATAGAATGAGAGTGGAAATCTAATTCAGATTGTGGAGAATTGCATGATATTGGCACGAGTGCCATTCCGTACAAACTTGGATGGAGAATTATCTAGAATCTAACTTCAATGGGCACTCATGTGATCCTGTGTGTGACTGTCACAAATGAGATTCACACCATTGCCATTCTGATAGAACTGTGGATAATTCTCTACTCATTGAATCTACCTGTGGCTGATCTCCCTCATAGCTTGAAGGTTGAAGTGTCTAAAGGGATGTTTAGCATGGCACTACTGTCAATCTAGTTAACATGGAGAATTCGCTAAAATCTAACCTTGAGTGGGTACTGATGTGATTCTCTATGATAGTGACACAAATGAGATTGGCACCAGTGCCATTCCAATCTATGAGACTTTATGGAGAATGGCACTGTGCCAATGTCCCAAAAATGTTATGCATAAATGTTTCACATCTGCTTCCATCTTCCCTATTAGCATGACAAAGAATGAGAGTGTCAAACTAATTTAGATTGTGGAGAATTACAAGAGATTGGCACCAGTGCTATTCAATGCAAGCTCACATGGAGAATTCTCTAGCATCTAACCTTCAGTGGGCACTGATGTGATCCTCTGTGTAACTGACACAAAGAAGATTGGCACAAGTGCCATTCTGATAGAGAATGACACCAGTGCCATTCTTATTCCATGAGATTTTTGGATAATGGCATTGTTCCAATCTCTCAAAAATGTTATGCATAAAGTGTTCCACATCTAATTCCATCTTCCCTATTAGCATGGCAATGTTGCTAATCTAAAATTGGTGTGTGGGTCACAATTATGTATGCAAGTCTAAATTAACTTGTGCGGAGATGGGAATTACTAAGTAGATATGGCTATATTCTTGTGGATAGTGGTAGCACCAATTGCTTTGTACATCCCATGTTTGTCTACTCATTGAATCTACCTGTGGCTGATCTCCCTCATAGCATGAAGGTTGAAGTGGCCAAAGTGATGTTTAGCATGGCACTACTACCAATCTAGTTAACATTGACATAGAATGAGAGTGATGAACTCATTCAAATTGTGGAGAATGGTATGAGATTGACACTAGTGCCATTTTGTACAAAATCACATGGAGAATTCTCTAACATCTAACCTTCAGTGGGCACTGATGTGATTTTCTATGTGACTGAGACAAATGAGATTGGAACCAGTGCCATTATGATAGAGAATGGCACTTATGCCATTCTTAATCCAGGAGAGCTTGTGGATAATGGCACTATGCTAATGTCTCAAAAATGTTATGCATAAGTGTTCTACATCTGCTTCCATCTTCTCTATTAGCATGGCAGTACTACCAATCTACTTAACATTGACATAGACATAGAATGAGAGTGGCAAACTAATTCAGATTGTGGAGATTGGCACTAGTACCATTCTCCACAAACTCTCATGGATTAGGATGGCTCCTTGGGTTCAATGTAAAATAACTCCTATGCATCCCATTATCAAAGCTCAAGGTCTAGTAATTATGTTATAAATCCAAAAACAAAAGACTGGACTAGTGATAAAATAACAAGGAGGTAATTAAACAATTATATCAATCTCTTATGTGAGAGAACACGATTCTATGTTTGAATGTGGTGAAAAATAGGGGTGTGGATCACAATAATGTATGCAAATCTAAATTAACTTGTGCACATATGGGAAGGTACTAAGTAGAGATGTCTATATTCTTGTGGTTAGTGGTAGCACCCATAGCTTTGTAAATTCCATGTTTGTCTACTTATTAAGTCTACCTATGGCTGATCTCCCTCATAGTCTAAAGGTTGAAGTGGTTAAAGGGATGTTTAGCATGGCATTGCTGCCAATCTAGTTAACTTGGAGAATTATCTAAAATCTAACCTTCAATGGGCACTAATGTGATTTTCTGTTACTAACACAAATGAGATTGGCACCAGTGCCATTCTGATAGAGAATGGCAATAGTGCCATTCCAATCCATGAGAGTTTGTGGATAATGGCACTGTGCCAATGTCTCAAAAACGTTATGCATAAATGTTCCATGTCATCTTCCATCTTCCCTATTAGTGTGGCACTGCTGGCAATCTACTTAACACTAACATAGACATAGAATGAGAGTGGCAAACAAATTCAAATTGTGGAGAATTGCAAGAGAGTGACACCTGTGCCATTCAGTTTAAACTCAGATGGAGAGTACTCTAAAGTCTAACTTCAGTGGGCTATGATGTGATCCTCTATGTGATTGTCACAAATGAGATTAGCACCAATGCCATTCTGATAGAGAATGGCTCTAGTCCCATTCTAATCCATTATAGTTTGTGGATAATGGCCAGCATTGTGGCTAATCTACACGAACTCACATGGAGTAGGATGGCACACGTGCCAATCTCTATTAAAAATATCAATGCATAAATAAATCTTTGAGTTTAGCATGGCACAAGTGCCAATCTACTACTTGCATCAAAAATATCATGCATAAAGATTTAAGTTTAGCATGAAACCGTTACCAATCCACTCCTTGCATGTTTTAAAGACAAAATGTTATTACATGAAATCTTTTTGAAATAAGTGCCAAATTGTCACATTATTTCTCCTTAGAATCTCTTTTTTAATATATATCATAACCATCTTATCACATGGGAGGTAAAAGAAAATGAGAGGTGGTAACCCTAGAGGGCAATCATATTAAGGCCTTGACGCATAGATGCTCATTTAGATGAGGCTAGGAGTTCAATCATGCTTTTGTGACATTTTTCTTTAAGAATCTATTAGCTATTCTAATACATGTTTAGCTAGATACTCTAATTGTTCCATATCCTAACACTAGGGAACAAATTTTAAATCAGCACACCTTGATAAGAAAAATATATATTAATATAAATTCTTTTATCTATAATCATCAAATCTAAACAACATCGATTGAGGCATGCCACACTTCGTGGTTTATATTTTTTGAACATGCATATATTTATATATTTTTTTATTTAGTTATAGATACAAATATTATTTTTAAACATACATATATTTCTATTTATATATATATATATATATATACTTTAAAATTTTAAAATGTTAAAAATTGAAATTTCAACAATTGAAATTTAAAAATATTAAAATTTGAATTTTCAAAAGTTGAAAGTTCAAAAATTGAAAAAATGAAAATTATAAAATTTGAATTTTCAAAATATGAAAATTTTAGCAAAGTATATAAAGAGGAAAATTTGGAATTTTAAATTTGAAAGACATTGGGAAAGGGAGGGAGAGAGAGAGAGAGAGAGAGAGAGAGAGAGAGAGAGAGAGAGAGAGAGAGAGGGAGAGAGAGAGCAAACTCCAACATTGCAAAGCACAGAACCGCGGGCATGATGCCCAGAGCTAACAAATAAAAGGAAGAGAACCACAGGCAAGATCCCTAGATTGAGACGGAGTCAACGAGGACGCGATGCATCGAGTGAATCAATAAAGGGCTCGATGAGTGAGGTGGAGTCCAGTTCAATGACAGAGGTCACAAAGCCACAAAGGGTTACCCGCAATGACACAGAGTCATGCAAACTTGCATAGGGAGCCTTAGGGCTCAGGGTTGGCCACAGAGGGAGCGGGAGGCTGACTGAGAAGAGGGCCGATAGTATAGGGCTTCCAGAAGAGGCATGGGCCATGGTGGCGGCCCAGTGCACACTACACTAGACGGAGACTGGCACACAAACAGAGGCATGGAGGCAGAGGCAAAGCTACAAAGACAGAGTTAGAGAGGAAGAGAAGGGCATGGAAGGGGAGGAGCACATCTACGAGCAGAGCAGGTAGGTACTAAGGTTTCTAGGATTCTTTAATTCGATTAGAAGAGGCATTCTTATGAGCTTTTGTTCTATTCTTTAATTCAATTTTTGTGATCTTTTGGTCTCTTCTTTAGATCCCTTGTAGATCGGCATTTGAAGCATATGATTTTCTTCATATAGATGTTGTTTTCCCCTTTTGCTTTTAGAGTAATCCAATATATTTATATATATATATATATATATTTCTTTTTTCTAAAGTTGAAATCAAAAGAACCTACGCTAAATTTTCCAAATGACTACCATTTGCGATGGTTTTTTTGACAAAATTTATAAATAATTTTTTAAAATAAAAGCATAAAAATGTTAATACAAATTGGCAACTATGATCCATAAAGAGGCATTGATGTATATGACTATTGATGTCTCTATTGATGTATCATATATGGATGTTTATATTGACTATCAATATTATTGCTAAAAAACTTTCAAGGTTGTTTCAATAGCTATATCAATACTGTCAATGCTCTCCTTCTTTAGTAATTTTCAAATTTCAAAATTTCAAATTTTAATGTAATTATATATAAATGTAAATATATGTTTGTTGAAAAACATAAATATAAGTATGTATATATATATATATGTGCATATATATATATATATGTATGTATGTATGTATGTTTAAAAAATATAAAAATATATGCTTAAACCACTTAGAGTTACATGCCTCAATTGAGTTATTTAAAATTTAATGATTATAGATTTATATAGACTAATCCTAGTTTAATAGTCCAATCCTTCGTTTTGACAATGATTTAATAGACTAATCCTAGTTTAGGATTATCATATTACATCCTTTGTTAACATTAGAATGGAACATAAATTAATTGAATAAATCTGAATTTTACCTTATTCTATTAAATCCTATCTTAACATTAGTCTATTGAATCCTAGTATAACATTAGTCCATTAGATCCTAGCTTAGGATTAGTCTATTAAATCCAAGTTTAACATTCCTATATTAAACCCTACTTTAGTATTAGTCTATTAAATCCTAGTTTAGGGTTAGAATAGAACATTAAAATATTAAATCCTAGGTTAGTATTAGCCTAATAAAATAGAGTGCATGTAGGGCTTAGAATGAGAAAACGCCACAAGATAGGGTTATTTGAATCTAAGCCCTTGGCCAAAGAATTTGAATATAGTATTTAGATTAAATAAATCTAAGATCAAGATTTGTATCTAAAAGCTATAGATCTTAAACCCTAGATAAGTAAACTTGGAAAAATGATAAATAATGCTTTCATGATTTTGATCCCCATACAATTGACTGGCATATGAGATCTATAGATCTAGCACCTCGAGCTTGATTGTAAAAAGAAGTGCTCTAGAGCTTAAAGTGGATACCACTCAAAACTTGAATGTAAAAAACCCTCATCAAAGGAATAACCCGACTAGAAGCACGTATATCTAGGATATGTGCTAGTTTTATCAGGGTCTACAATCTAGAATGGGCAACCAAAAACCTAGTCGACCATACATCCACAATCTAGAACCCAAAGCAAATAGCTAAAACTATCATAAACATTGATAAATCCAAATAAATACACTGGAAACCTAAACCACGTAGTTGAAACTATCATAAACATTGATAATTCAAAATAAATACACTAGAAACCCAAAACTTCTCTCTCTCTCTCTCTCTTTCTCTCTCTCCCCCCCTATAATAGAAGAGAATCCACCAACCATAATCTTTTATTTTTTATAAATTTTCCAAATTACCAAAAAAAATAGAAAAATAATTTCTTGGAAATTTTATCTAGCCCATTCTCCCAGAGGATTCTGCAGATTGGCATCAATACCATTCTCCACAATCCCATTTGGAGATTGTCACCATTGCCAATCTACTTGTGAGATTGTGGAGCATGGTAGTGGTGCCAATCTCCACGTGGGGCTTAGAGCATGGCACTGGTGCCAATCTCCAGAATGTCTCTTATTGCATGGGAGGTTTTCATGAAAATCATTAGAAAATTTTAGAAAAATAATTTCATGTAAATTTTATCTAGATTCGTTCCCCACAAGGTTTTTGGAGATTCCATGTGGAATTGTGGAATGGCACCAATGCCATTCTTCACAACCCCACATGGAGAATGGCACTGGTGCCAATCTCCATGTGGGTCTAGCAAATTTTAAATTTTCCTATGTAGAATAGCTTTGGTGCCACTCTCCATGTTGGTTTATGGAGATTGGCATCAGTGCCATTCTCCACAAACACAACTCCATTCCGTATAGGGAAATTTAAAAATTGCTAGACTCACATGGAGATTGGCACCAGTGCCATTCTCCACAAACCCAACTCCATTCCGTATAGGGAAATTTAAAAATTGCTAGACTCACATGGAGATTGGCACCAGTGCCATTATCCATGTGGGATTGTGGAGAACGGCACTGGTGCCAATCTCTACGTTTGGAATTTAGAGAAATTTTTATCAAACTGATAAATTTTTAGGGAAATAATTCATGCTTTCATGGAAATTTTTTATTAGACCCATTCATGGATTCTAGAGTTCGGCACCAGTTCCATTCTCCAAAAACCCACAATGGAGATTGGAACCAGTGAAATCTAGACTCACATGGAGAATGGCACCAACTCCATTCTCCACAATCCCACATCTGGTGCCATTCTCCCCATTGCAAGGGCAAACTGGCATAATTCTCTGTTGGTCTTATGAAATTCTTTGGTTGTAAGTTTTTTGAATTTTCATTTCTTGTAATCATCATGGCAGGGGATGGCTACTAGATGTGGGGACAAGGTTATGATGGTGGTGGGGAATGCAGTGGTTACAATTGCTACTGTGTGTGTAATAGATCCACAGGGCTACCATAGTGGTGTGAAGATTGGGGCAGAAAATGTATCGGTGATAGTGGAGATGTCTATCAATAGTGACATGCTCTTGCCATTTCCCACTATGGATGCAATGCTTATTGGTGAGGCACTTTGGAGCATTGTCAAATGGCCTAAGACCTCTCTAAAACATGTTGGTGATTCTTTAGATGATCTAGTAACTCGAGAAGCCACACAAAGTGAGCCTGAGCAACCTTATGTTGAGAAAATACCAGTTTCTTCATTGGAAACTGATAATTGCATTCGTGAATCTTGGAAAGAAAAAAAGGTTATCTTGTGGGATGACAGAAAAACAAAGACCATGGGGGAAGGTGTGATCTTGTACGTTTTCCCAAGTGACTCTATAAACTTTTATTTATTGGGTAACAATTGCATTGGTGTCTGTATTGAAAAGAAAGAACAAATTATAGGAATTGATGAAGGGCCTTCTATGCAAGATGTCGGATCTCTCAGCCTAGTTGAGTGGCCCATCAAGCACATGAACTTACTTGATGGAAGCCCATTGCAACAATATGTGCCCATGAGCCAGGTTGGTGGCACAGATGATGTGGTCAATGATCAAATGTTGAAAAAGGATGCTCTCTCGGGGGGTTCACCTCCAAAAATTTAAGTGTACCACGTGCATTCAAAAGGAGGGGTATTTTAATCCCACTTTTGAGAAAAAATTAACAAGATTACAATAACAGGAGGGGTTTCCTAATTTAACTTTGGAAAAAAATCTATTAGTTCATAAGTAAAGAGGGGTGATTTTATTCAAGGGAAAATTTTAGTTGAGGGGTTTTTTTAAGATAGTCCTTGAACGAACGTGATACCTAGGATTTCTTAATAGTGCAACCCGTGAGGATGCTCCACCTTCAAAGAAAAGAAGGTACACTTTCATTAGCAGGGTTTCTAAGCAAAGGGAGCCTCCAACACCAATGTACAAAATGTCACTAGAGTTAGTGCAGCAAGTTTCATCCATCGATTGTTGTGGCAATAGGTGCTGCCAAAATGCTGAGCGAGACCTCTTAACATCTATAAGGAAGAATTTTTGGGGCAGCTCCTTGGAGTCTCATACAAACTTCATGTATGATGTGTTTTCAACAGCTTGGCATCGTGACTGTGCTGGGAGGATACGTTACAGCTTTAGGGTAAACGGTCGAGATGTGTGTTGTACAGCATGGTATGAGATGCATGGAATCCCAAGGACATCATTTTATCGATATAGGGAGCAAGGATATGTGCATGGGAATTCCGAGATTGTGAGGAGGAGCAAGGTGCACACAGGTATGGGGAGGGCTCTCATTCAACACTTTGTGGATAAAAGCACAGAGCATATGCCTCACAAGAGTAGAACCATACAAGATGGTTCTAGAGAGACACAGTAAGTGATACTTGAAGTGAATAAGAAGATAGACGTCATGTGTGCGATCAAAACTTCGCTTAATCAACGTGGTTATCAGAGACTATCCACATCCACATTTGGTAGGAATTGGAAATCATACTTAAAAAATGTAGCCCTTGCTAACTTCACTATATTGGAGAATTTGGGAACCTCCCAAGTCCCACTTTCAAGTAAGGGGTTAAGATTTGACCATGTGGCCAAAACTTGAACGCTTATTTGAAAGTGGGATTTCGGAGAATTCCCTAATATGGTGTTTTGGATGGATTCCACTTTCAAGGAATGATTTCAGATTAGACCATGTGGCCAAACCTTAATCATATTGGGAAGTCCCAAACTATTTGAAAATTCCCAAATTCCCTAATATAGTGTTAAATTTAATTTTAATTTATTAATAGGACAAGTGAATTCTCTAAATGTAGCTTGTGCAGTCAGACCAAGGTGCAATTGGCAACCACAAAAAGTCAAGATGAGTGCAATTCATTGATGGAGGAGAGAAAGATGCATATGATACATCAATAGAGTTGTAGAAACTTGTACTATGCATGGCATAGGTACTCCAAGATGGATCCAAAAAAGTATGTATGCATAATCCATGATAAGATGGACTAAAAAAAGACGGCAATTCCAAGACTTCGGCCGATGAGGTCCAAGGACACTAATTCCGCATGGCAATTACAAGTTTCACTCATTGGAATGATTACCCATGGGCATGGACAAGGTCATTATGGACACTTCACCCTCAATAGTTTGTGGCCATCTGATCCCAACCTGATAATTGGATCACTCTCAATTTGTTTGTGCAACCTAGAGAGGACGGATATGACCTTGGAGACCTTGCTACTGATTGGATTCCAAGAAGCCGTGCTTGCCTTCGGAATGCTCTATGATCAAGAAATGCTTTCGACTCCCATTACAGTTCTGAAGGTGCACATATTTTCACAAGGGGGCCTGACTTGTCTAAAATTGTAGATGCCACAATCACAAATGCAAATCTAGAGACTGTACTAGAGAGTGACTCAAAGTCTTCCATGGATGCCATGACAACTTCCATTGTGAGTGCTGTAGACACATGTAGGAATTTGTTGCCATTAGCTACTCACAAAAACCCACCTGTGGGTCTGAGAACAAAAATAGATACTTGTTTGCATACCTTTCTCTTGTTGTAGTAAGAGGCATTTTCAAGACAGCTCAATTGGGCTTCTTGATGGTAGGGCACACACATGAGGACATTGATGCATTGTTCAGTAGGTTCTCTGAGAGGTTGCGGGACAAACATTCGCTTTCCCTCATTTGATGAACACATTCAAAAAATGCACATCAACTTCTCCAACACCATCTTCTTACATGGGTTCTTAACTTCAAGGATTATGGGGATGACTACTTATGTGATGGGTAAGAAATGCTGGTTAGTCATGCAAATCCATTACAATTTTGATTTTTCATGCAAGGTGATAGACCTGTAATGATGCAGTACAAGGTGCATCCAAAATCACCAAACTGGATGCCTATTGAAGGGGGAATTGATCTATGGAAGAAAGTGAGGGTCGACCATTGTTGCCTATAGGTTGCCTGGATATACTTCCAATGGCTACATTTGTGAGACATTACTTGCAAGTAATATCAGGGATAAAGGATTACATTAAGTTTTGGGAGAGATGTGCAAGTGGAAAGGATGCATCGTATGAGTCCTACATTAGGCCAGTGATAGACTACTAGAAAACCATGATCGTTGAGCTTGAACAGGAAAACATCTCAAAGATAGGAGTGTACATAGATTTTTGTAATGAGTTCCAAGGCTATGAGGAATGGAATGATCACTATTGTAGGCCTCTAAAAAATAAGCCCAGGGAAGAATTTAGACCAATGATGGATGTTAAGTAAGGTGACTTTGTCTTGGTGAGGCCATCAGACCTTGTATACCCCATATGGCTTGGGGTTGCCATATCAAGTGTTGAGATGGATGCTGCATCTCCTAACTTCAAGAAATTATTAATTCAGTATTGGGTACCATCAGTTAAGAGACAGGGGCTCACTGATGCAGATGCCTATGTTGATTGCTAGAACAACTATTGGATAGAGAATAGGTTGGATCCACAGGTGTGGGAGTGTATTGATGCGGTGGTGTGGTCGTGGACATCAAAAGCCATAAATAGACCTAAGAAGATTAAGATTCCACAGAATGTATGTATCAAAGCATAGGAATTGCTTGGTATCAGAGCATAGAAAATGGTGATCATTTTCTCCTTCTTGATCTCCCAAAATTCCATTTTAATATGTGTTCTCATGTGAGATTTCTCAATTGTTATCCTATTGATGCATATTTGTATATTATTAATATGATAAATTTCAGAAGCTATCTTTTACCAACAACTACTTTGTTTCAAGTGCTTCACTTTCCACGATGTTTGTTAACACCATCAATTGGTATCTATTAACACCTCAAGTAAAATATACATGTTGTCCCCAAACGATGTCTTTTAACACCACCAAATACATGATTTTCAAACTCTGCCACAAATGCTTTGTTCCAGTTTTGTTATACCCAATAGAATGTTTTGCAACCAATGAAGTTTTTCATAATCATTGGAATTTTCAAATAACAGTATAGTTCAATATTGGCCAAATTCCCACAATCAATATAACTTATTCCAAATTTAATGAAACCTTTCCCAAATTTAATGAAATCCACCCAATTTCAAAATTCCCAAAGTGCAACTTTTGTCCCATTTTATCTAATACGATGTTTCTCTTTTTCCTTATCTCTTTTCCTCTCTTTCATCCTCTCTTCCCCTCTCTTTTCCTTCTCTCTTTTCCTCTCTTTCATTCTCTCTTTTCCCCTCTCTTTTTTCCTCTCTTTTCGTCTCTCTTCCTCTCTTTCCTCCTCTCGTTCCTTCTCTCTTTTCCTCTCTTTCCTTGTGTCTTTTCCTTCTCTTTTCCTCTCTTTTATCCTCTCTTTTCCTCTCTTTCCTTCTCTCTTTTCCTCTCTTTCCTCATCTCTTTCATTCTCTCTTTTCCTCTCCTTTCCTCCTCTCTTTTCCTCTCTTTTCTGCTCTCTCTTTTTGTATCTTTTCCTCTCTTTCATCCTCTCTTTTCCTCATCTCTTTCACCCTCTCTTTTCCCCTCTCTTTTTTCTCTCTTTTCATCTCTTTTTCTCCTCTCTTTTCCTCTCTTTTCTCCTCTCTTTTCTTCTCTTTCCTTCTCTCTATACCTCTTCTTTGGAGGCTAAGATTCGGAGTACTTTATGTACTATAAAGACATTCTTCATCGTTTCTTCGATGAAGTATTGCCCTCCCCTTTGTCATCTTTCTTTTCTCCTCTCTTTTCCTCTCTTTCCTTCTCTCTTTCCTTCTCTCTTTTCCTCTCTTTTCTCCTCTCTTTTCCTCTCTTTCCTTCTCTCTTTTCCTTCTCTTTTCCTCTCTTGTCTCCTCTCTTTTCCTCTATTTCCTTCTTTTGTTTTCTCTCTTTCCTTCTCTCCTTCATTCTCTCTTTTCCTCTCTTTCCTTCTCTCTTTTCCTCGTCTTTTTCCTTCTCTCGTTTCCTCTCTTTTCCTCTCTTTATCTCTTTTCCTTCTCTCTTTTCCTTTTCTTTTCCTCTCTTTCATTAGGCTCTCTTCCCCTCTCATTTCCTTCTCTCTTTCATCCTCTCTGCCATTCTCTGGTTTTGTCTCTTTTCCCCTCTCTTTTCGTCTCTTTTCCTCCTCTCTTTCATTCTCTCTTTTCCTCTCTTTCCTTCTCTCTTTTCCTCTCTTTCCTATCTTTACCTCTCTTTTCCTTCTCTCTTTTCCTTCTCTCTTTTCCTTCTCTCTTCCCCTTTCTCTTTTCCTCTCTTTTCCTCTCTTTCATCCACTCTTCCCCTCTATTTTCCTTCTCTCTATCATCCTCTCTTTCATTCTCTGTTTTCCCCTCTCTTTTTTCCTCTCTTTTCCTCTCTTTCCTCCTCTCTTTCCTAAGCTCTTTCTCTCTCTTCCTCTCTTTCCTCTTCTGTTTCCTTCTCTCTTTTCGTCTCTTTCTTTTTCCTCTCTCTTTTCATCCTCTCTTTTCGTCTCTTTCATTCTCTCTTTTCCCCTCTCTCTTTTCCTCTCTTTTCCTCTCTTTCCTCCTCTCTTTCTTGCTCTTTTCCTCTGTCTTCCTCTCTTTCCTCCTCTCTTTTCCTCTCTTTCCTTCTCTCTTTTCCTCTCTTTCCTTTTCCTTTCCTTTGTTTTCTCGTCTCTTTTCCTCTGTTTTGTTCTCTCTTTTTCTCTCTCTTTTTCTCTATTTTCTCCTCTCTTTTATTCTCTCTTTTCCTCTCTTTCCTTCTCTCTTTCCTTCTATTTTCCTCTCTTTTTCTCTTTTCCTCTCTTTTCCTCTTTTCCTCTCTTTTCCTCCTCTCTTTCATTCTCTCTTTTCCTCTCTTTTCTTGTCTCTTTTCGTCCTCTCTTACCTTCTTTATTTTCCTCTCTTTCCTCTCTTTTCCTCTCTTTTTCCCTCACTCTTTTCCTCTCTTTTCCTCTCTTTCATCCTCTCTTTTCCTTCCCTCTTTCACCTCTCTTTTCCCCTCTTTTTTCCTCTCTTTCCTTCTCTCTTTTCCTCTCTTTTCCTCCTCTCTTTTCCTCTCTTTTCCTCTCTTTTGGGGGCTAAGGTTCAAAGTACTTTATAGACTATAAAGACATTCTTCATCGTTTCTTTGATGAAGTGCTTCCCTCCCCTTTGTCGTCTCTCTTCTTCTTCTTATCCTCCACCTCTTTTTTGTTTTGCTCCTTAGCCGTATTTGGTTCTTTTTTTTCAAACAGATTCTAAATGGAATGCCCTCCTCCATGAAAGTCTTCTAAAAACCCCAACCCAATTCCCCGTGTTGTAGTGATTTAGGACATCCAAACTATACTATCACATGCAGCAGAGAAAATTTTGCATGATACAAACTCGGTGAAGTATAAAGTCGAAGTACATGCACGTGGGTGGGTTCCTCACCGATCGCGCATGGAGTGGGGAAGAGAAATTTAAATTGAACAGACAAATTTCCCTTGATTTAGAAGGATCTCTTAGTTATGACCTCCAAATAGAGCTCAGGGAGCAAACTTCATAGATCACATTTGGCCAACCTTTGGTACTGTCAGTAAAACTCAAGAAGAGTACTCTTCAAGGGGCATATTGAATTTCATTTATTGAATCCACTCATGACCATTGGATCTAATGGCATGTGTTCGACTAAGAATTGCCGAGTTGATAGTATTTAGATGAAGGCATAAAAGAGCACCCACATCTCTATTCAGAGCGCTATTTGTCCACTACTGATTGGTTATTTCTCCACTACTCATCACATATTTCTCCACTACTCCCTTGTTTGCCATGCCTTCTCTCACAGACATCATCCCTCTTGTATCTCCTTCTTCCTACAAGGTAGTTGCATTGCATTGCACACATATTATAGTGCCATGTGTTGTGTAAAGTCTGCATATTCTCTAGTGGTTTTTGAGAGGTCTCAAGAGCATTGACTTTTAGAGATGCATGGTCATCCTATATTTGAATGTTTTATATGGAGTAGATGTTCATGAAGGAGTTACGATTTTTATGGAATAGTTTGCTTGTTTTTCCCTTTATTCCCATTAAATGTCCACATCTCCACCCTCATCTCTACTTATATATGGGGGCCCTATTTTGTTTATGTCTAACCTTCATTAAAGGCTTGCACAATGGGGCAATATTTCTATTTTGTTGGTGTGCATCGCAAGGAAGTATTACTTTTCAAGTGGACCTCTGCTAGTAGCCCTATTTATGTCTCACTTGCTTCAATGGCTTACATAATGGGATAGTATTCCTATCAAAGTAGAACTTCATTGGTGGCCCTATTTATGTCCTAACTCCTTCAAGATGCAGCTTCTACAAATTGTGGGCCCCAAGGTTGATAAAAGGGCCTCAATCATTCCCTTGCTAAATTTTGTAATACAAAATTAAAATTTTGTAATAATACAAAATATGTTCTCTTTTCTCAGATTCTTTTGCCAAATGGTGAATCCTTTTAGACTACTGTAATGAAAATTTGTAGTAGATTGTGATTTTATAGTAGAACAGTTGGGCATAAATTTTGTAGGCAAGAGTTGATGGTTGACTTGGGCCACTATTTGGTTGCTAAGGGATTTCTAATATACCACTCATATACCCCTTGAATGCATGTGATAGTCTAGTTTCCAATATAGTTACTGGATAGAATCATGAGCATGTACTAAAAGAGAAAATTTGCTAAAACATGCCCAAAATCTGCTTAAATAATGCTTAAAAAGTGTGTTCTAGCCACCATGGTGGTTGGGGTGGTTAGGGATTTCTAATATATCCCTTGAAGACATGTGTTAGGCTGGTTTTTAATAAAGTGAAGAAACCTCTAAAAAGCTCTTAATCCTAAAATATGAGTGTCTCTGTAAGATCATGTACATTCATTAAATGAGGTAGAGCATGGCCAAAAGGTGCTAAAATAGTGCTAAAAAGTACTAAAAAGTGGTCTTAAATCCAAAAATATGAGTGTCTCTATGCCATGATGAGCATTCACCAAAAGACATCTAAAATTTAAAAATAGGTTTGTTATGAGATAGCTCTAGGAATACCATTATTAAAAAGCTAAAATTAGCTCTCTTGTGAGGTGAACCAACATAAGAACCAGTGTAGTGGTTGATAAAATACTTAGCAATACATTAAAATAGCTATTAAAAAAGCCAAAGTAGCTCCTTATAACCACTGTGATAGGCAAGCATGAGCACCTCATTGGCTTTAAATATCCTTAAGAAAGCTGAAATATCTCTCTTGTAAGGTGAGGTGAACAAGAGTGGTGGTCATACCATAAAGTAAACAATAATAATTTTGTGTCATGAGGTGACATTGTATGCACTATAAGCTAGCAAAGTGGTTGCACATAATATCCAATGTGGTGGTGAGGCCATCAGACCTTGTATAGCCCATATGGCTTGGGGTAGCCATATCAAGTGCTGAGATGGATGCTGCATCTCCTAACTTCAAGAAATTATTAATTCAGTATTGGGTACCATTAGTTAAGAGGCAGGGGCTCAATGATGAAGATGCCTATGTTGATTGCTAGAACAACTATTGGATAGAGATTAGGTTGGATCCATAGGTGTGGGAGTGTATTGATGCGGTGGTCTGGTCATGGACATCAAAAGCAATAACTAGACCCAAGAAGATTAAGATTCCACACAATGTATGTATCAAAGCACAGGAATTGCTTGGTATCAGAGCATAGAAAATGGTGATCATTTTCTCCTTCTTTATCTCCCAAACTTCGATTTTAATATGTGTTCTCATGTGAAATTTCTCAATCGTTGTTATCCTATCGATGCATATTTGTATATTATTAATATGACAAATTTCAAAAGCTATCTTTCACCAACAACTACTTTGTTTCTAGTGCTTTACTTTCCACGATGTTTGTTAACACCACCAATTGGTATCTATTAACACCTCAAGTAAAATATACATGTTGTCCCCAAACCATGTCTTTTAACACCACCAAATACATGATTTTCAAACTCTGCAACAAATGCTTTGTTCCAGTTTTGTTATACCCAATGAAATGTTTTGCAACCAATGAAGTTTTTCATAATCATTGGAATTTTTAAATAACAGTATATTTCAATATTGGCAAAATTCCCACAATCAATGAAACTTTTTCCAAATTTAATGAAACCTTTCCCAAATTTAATGAAATCCACCCAATTTCAAAATTCCCAAAGTGCAACTTTTGTCCCATTTTATCTAATACGATGTTTCTGTTTTCCCCTATCTCTTTTCCTGTCTTTCATCCTCTCTTCCCCTCTCTTTTCCTTCTCTCTTTTCCTCTCTTTCATTCTCTCTTTTCCCCTCTCTTTTTTCCTCTCTTTTCGTCTCTCTTCCTCTCTTTCCTCCTCTCTTTCCTTCTCTCTTTTCCTCTCTTTCCTTGTGTCTTTTCCTTCTCTTTCCCTCTCTTTTCTCCTCTCTTTTCCTCTCTTTCCTTCTCTCTTTTCCTCTCTTTCCTCATCTCTTTCATTCTCTTTTTTCGTCTCCTTTCCTCCTCTCTTTTCCTCCTCTCTTTTCCTCTCTTTTTTGCTCTCTCTTTTCCTCTCTTTCATCCTCTCTTTTCCTTGTCTCTTTCACCCTCTCTTTTCCCCTCTCTTTTTTCTCTCTTTTCATCTCTTTTTCTCCTCTCTTTTCCTCTCTTTTCTCCTCTCTTTTCTTCTCTTTCCTCCTCTCTATTCCTCTTCTTTGGAGACTAAGATTCGGAGTACTTTACGTACTATAAAGACATTCTTCATTGTTTCTTCGATGAAGTGTTGCCCTCCCCTTTGTCATCTTTCTTTTCTCCTCTCTTTTCCTCTCTTTCCTTCTCTCTTTTCCTCTCTTTCCTTCTCTCTTTTCCTCTCTTTTCTCCTCTCTTTTTCTCTCTTTTCTCCTCTCTTTTCCTTTCTTTCCTTCTCTGTTTTCCTTCTCTTTTCCTCTCTTGTCTCCTCTCTTTTCCCCTATTTCCTTCTTTCCTTTTCTCTCTTTCCTTCTCTCCTTCATTCTCTCTTTTCCTCTCTTTCCTTCTCTCTTTTCCTCGTCTTTTTCCTTCTCTCTTTTCCTCTCTTTTCCTCTCTTTCTTCTCTTTTCCTTCTCTCTTTTCCTTCTCTTTTCCCCT
Organism: Dipteris shenzhenensis; assembly: GCF_047967505.1. Classification (NCBI taxonomy): domain Eukaryota; kingdom Viridiplantae; phylum Streptophyta; class Polypodiopsida; order Gleicheniales; family Dipteridaceae; genus Dipteris; species Dipteris shenzhenensis. Next base: position 36,422,407 of record NC_141620.1, read on the forward strand.
CTCTCTTTTCCTCTCTTTCATTAGGCTCTCTTCCCCTCTCTTTTCCTTCTCTCTTCCATCCTCTCCACCATTCTCTGGTTTCCTCTCTTTTCCCCTCTCTTTTCCTCTCTTTTTCTCCTCTCTTTCATTCTCTCTTTTCCTCTCTTTCATTCTCTCTTTTCCTCTCTTTCCTCTCTTTACCTCTCTTTTCCTTCTCTTTTCCCCTTTCTCTTTTCCCCTTTCTCTTTTCCTCTCTTTCATCCTCTCTTCCCCTCTATTTTCCTTCTCTCTGTCATCCTCTCCTTCATTCTCTCTTTTCCCCTCTCTTTTTTTCTCTCTTTTCCTCTCTTTCCTCCTCTCTTTGCTAAGCTCTTTCTCTCTCTTCCTCTCTTTCCTCTTCTGTTTCCTTCTCTCTTTTCCTCTCTTTCTTTTTCCTCTCTCTTTTCATCCTCCCTTTTCCTCTCTCTTTTCCCCTCTCTTTTTTCCTCTCTTGTCCTCTCTTTCCTCCTCTCTTTCCTCCTCTCTTCCTCTGTCTTCCTCTCTCTCCTCCTTTCTTTTCCTCTCTTTCCTTCTCTCTTTTCCTCTCTTTCCTTTTCCTTTCCTTTCTTTTCTCGTCTCTTTTCCTCTATTTTCTTCTCTCTTTTTCTCTCTCTCTTTTTCTCTATTTTCTCCTCTCTTTTCTTCTCTCTTTTCCTCTCTTTTCTTCTCTCTTTCCTTCTATTTTCCTCTCTTTTCCTCTTTTCCTCTCTTTTCCTCTTTTCCTCTCTTTTCCTCCTCTCTTTCATTCTGTCTTTTCCTCTCTTTTCATCTCTCTTTTCCTCCTCTCTTTCCTTCTCTATTTTCCTCTCTTTTTCTCTCTTTTTCCCTCTCTCTTTTCCTCTCTTTTCCTCTCTTTCATCCTCTCCTTTCCTTCTCTCTTTCACCCTCTCCTTTCTCCTCTTTTTTCCTCTCTTTCCTTCTCTCTTTTCCTCTCTTTTCCTCTCTTTTGGAGGCTAAGATTCGGAGTACTTTATAGACTATAAAGGTTTTCTTCATCGTTTCTTCGATGAAGTGCTTCCCTCCCCTTTGTCATCTCTCTTCTTCTTCTTATCCTCCACCTCTTTTTGGTTTTGCTCCTTAGCTGTATTTGGTTCTTTTTTTTCAAATAGATTCTAAATGGAGTGCCCTCCTCCATGAAAGTCTTCTAAAAACCCCAACCTAGTTCCCCGTGTTGCAGTGATTTAGGACATCCAAACTATACTATCACATGTAGCAGAGAAGATTCTGAATGATACAAACTCGTTGAAGTATAAAGTCGAAGTATGTGCACGTGGGTGGGGTCTTGATCGATCGCGCGTGGAGTGGGGAAGAGAAATTTAAATTGAACAAATAAATTTCCCTTGATTTAGAAGGATCTCTTAGTTATGGCCTCTAGATAGAGCTCAGTGAGCGAACTTCATAAACCACATTTGGCCAACCTTTGGTACTATCAGTAAAACTCAAGAAGAGTACTCTTTAAGGGGCATATTAGGTGGACACCGTACTGCGACATAACATGTAAGGAGCCATGGAGAGTAAGTGTCCAACTCATTTTTAACCTTGGATGCCAAGGGCACATTTGCGCTAGACTTTGTTGTTGCGGCATGGTCCATCTTCTTGGGAGAAGCAAGTTTTTGTGAGTGCCCTTGGTGTCGACCCTTGCTTTTGTGAGTAGGATGGTACCATCAGAGGGGGTACGTTCGGCATAACTTTCAAGTATTCATCCCCAAATGTAGGTTCTTCTATAACTTTTCATGGGGGAGGGGTCAGTTCCTACGGGGTTCCTCAGCTGTTTGTGGCGATACTTGTGTTCAGTCTGACCATCTATGGTACTAGTGCGTATTCGGTACCTTGGGACTGGCCTGCTTTATTTGGTTCGTCGGGCAGGTTCTTATGGTGTTGTATCTCAGGGAGACACGGGTTCTTGTGGTGCTGCCTTCGACACTTTTAGGGTTTTCATTTATTGAATCCACTCATGACCATTGGATCTAATGGCATGTGTTCGACAAAGAATTGCCGAATTGATAGTATTTAGATGAAGGCATAAAAGAGCACCCACATTGCTATTCAGAGCGCTATTTGTCCACTACTGATTGGTTATTTCTCCACTACTCATCACATATTTCTCCACTACTCCCTTGTTTGCCATGCCTTCTCTCACAGACATCATCCCTCTTGTATCTCCTCGGGGGGTTCAGTCATCATATGTAACCCTATCACGTGAGTTCAACAGAAGGATATTTTTAATATATAAATTTTACATAAATTAATTTACATAAGGGAGTTTTTAAATTGATTTTGGGAAAAATTTACAGATTTATATAGAAAAAGGGTACATTTTATTAATGGAAATTTTACAGATAAGGGATTTTACAAATAGGCCTTGAACGCACGTGATATTGAGGGTTTATACATAGTGACCCCCCCGAGTGTATCTCCTTCTTCCTAGAAGGTAGTTGCATTGCACTACACACATATTATAGTGCCATGTGTAAAGTCTGCATATTCTCTAGTGGTTTTTGAGAGGTCTCAAGAGCATTGACTTTTAGAGATGCATGAAGTCATCCTATATTTGAATGTTTCATATGGAGTAGATGTTCATGAAGGAGTTATGATTATATTGGAATAGTTTGCTTGTTTTTCCCTTCATCCCCATTAAATGTCCACATCTCCACCCTCATCTCTACTTATATATGGAGGCCCTATTTTGTTTATGTCTAACCTTCATTAAAGGCTTGCACAATGGGGCAACATTCCTTTTTTGTTGGTGTGCATGGCAAGGAAGTATTCCTTTTCAAGTGGACCTCCGCAAGTAGCCCTATTTATGTATCACTTGCTTCAATGGCTTACATAATGGGATACTATTCCTATCAAAGTAGAACTTCATTGGTGGCCCTATTTATGTCCTAACTCCTTCAAGATGCAGCTTCTACAAATTGTGGGGCCCAAGGTTGATAAAAGGGCCTCAATCATTCCCTTGCTAAATTTTGTAATACAAAATTAAAATTTTGTAATAATACAAAATATGTTGTTCTCTTTTCTCAGATTCTTTTACCAAATGGTGAATCCTTTTAGACTATTGTAATGAAAATTTGTAGTGGATTGTGATTTTATAGTAGAACATTTGGGCATAAATTTTGTAGGCGAGAGTTGATGGTTGACTTGGGCCACTATTTGGTTGCTAAGGGATTTCTAATATACCACTCATATACCCCTTGAATGCATGTGATAGTCTAGTTTCCAATATAATTACTAGATACAATCATGAGCATGTACTAAAAGAGAAAATTTGCTAAAACGTGCCCAAAATCTGCTTAAATAATGCTTAAAAAGTGTGTTCTAGCCACCGTGATGGTTGGGGTGGTTAGGGATTTCTAATATATCCCTTGAAGACATGTGATAGTCTGGTTTTTAATAAAGTGAAGAAACCTTTAAAAAGCTCTTAATCCTAAAATACGAGTGTCTCTGTAAGATCATGTACATGCATTAAATGAGGTAGAGCATGGCCAAAAGGTGTTAAAATAGTGCTAAAAAGTACTAAAAAGTGGTCTTAAATCCAAAAATATCAGTGTCTCTATGCCATCATGAGCATTCACTAAAAGACATCTAAAATTTAAAAATAGGTTTGTTATGAGATAGCTCCAGGAATACCGTTATTAAAAAGCTAAAATTAGCTCTCTTGTGAGGTGAACCAACATAAGAACCAGTGTGGTGGTTGATAAAATACTTAGCAATACATAAAAATAGCTATTAAAAAAGCCAAAGTATCTCCTTATAACCACTGTGATAGGCAAGCATGAGCACCACATTGGCTTTAAATATCCTTAAAAAAGCTAAAATATCTCTTCTGTAAGGTGAGGTGAACAAGAGTGGTGGTCATACCATAAAGTAAACAATAATAATTTTGTGTCATGAGGTGACATTGTATGCACTATAAGCTAGCAAAGTGGTTGCACATAATATCCAATGTGGTGGTGCAATTATTTTGCAAGTTACCACATGTCATGGAGTAAAGGCATGGAGTGTTGCATGTCGAGCCGTGCACTGTGTCCAGAATGATTACACTAGGAAATAGCGACAAATTACTTTAATACGCTAAGAAAAAACCAACAAGAGTTTGATCATGCATTGAATTAAACATCTAAGTCCTCAAGTGCATCACAACATGATGCAAAGTAGATCGAAAAATACCCCAAAAATAGGTTGCCAATTGGCTACACCCGATTGTGCATTGACCCCATGCATCCAGTAATAAAATTGTGTCAATATACAAAAGATCAAAGCCAACATACATTCAAACCACAAAACCAACATGTATGTAAGGAGGAAGGGTAGGATGACCAAGTTTAGCACTTACTCTTGTGTTTCAATCAAATCACACATGCATACAAATGCAACTTGAAGATATGGTAGCATTTTGTGGACCATATATCTTGTAACATGGGTTCACAAGGTGATAAAAATGTCATATATGTGGACCACAAGGTGAACATATATGTGGAACATAAGGGTCAGTTAATCTAGCAATTTCAAAATACATCGGACGTATAGACAAGGACTGATGCAAAAAGGTCTAGAAAGCAGAAAAAAGGATCGAAAAAGGGTGAATGAGTTCATAGCGGGTGGGGAAGAGAATGTGAGAGGAAGGAAAAATCTTTTCTAGTATAGTATTTTCCACATTTGACATCAAGATGAATTCATTGGCCCTTGAACTCTTGAGTGGATGTGATGAAGTGAGGGGACAAGACCATTTTATAGGCAGTAGTAGTAAATTATTTCATAATCATGAGGTTAGGGTTTGGAAATTCTAGCAGTGAGATTGGTCAATCTATCACACTAGAATCCGATCAAATGTATCACTACACGATATAATGAGTCATAGTAATGTATAATGTTTCTATTTAGTGCAGTTGTTGGCCGAGGAGCTAGCTTGTTGAGTGATGTTAGTAGGCCAGTTGCACCTTTTACTCCTCCTATATGATTTTTGGCCATCCAAAAGCGTTTTGATTTTTCCTTCGTGCAAGAATGATTTGATTATTTCTTACTACTTTCTTACCACTTTGATAGATATATTTTGACAATATCATTTTATAGGCAGTAGTAGTAAATTATTTCATAATCATGAGGTTAGGGTTTGGAAATTCTAGCAGTGAGATTGGTCAATCTATCACACTAGAATCCGATCAAATGTATCACTACACGATATAATGAGTCATAGTAATGTATAATGTTTCTATTTAGTGCACTTGTTGGCCGAGGAGCTAGCTTGTTGAGTGATGATAGTAGGCCAGTTGCACCTTTTACTCCTCCTATATGATTTTTGGCCATCCAATAGCGTTTTGATTTTTCCTTCGTGCAAGAATGATTTGATTATTTCTTACTACTTTCTTACCACTTTGATAGATATATTTTGATTATTTCACTACTTTGATAGATATATTTTGATTACATTGTTACAATGCAACTTCACAATGTTTATACAACGTTGGGAATCTCGGATGTCATGCACATGTCGTTCACATGTAGGTGGAGACAATACGCCCGTGATAACTATTGGTTGATTTTATTGATCGCCTACCACGCAGTACAATTCAGGCTAGTAAACCGTTCACGCGCTGACAGTTTGATCATTCGCAGTAGGGTACTTCAGGTCATCACATCAATTGAGTCGGTTCAAGCCATCAAGGGCCTCAAGCTTGCCTCTGCAGAGCGCGCCCAGGTATCGGCGCGATCCTTTAAAGTTTACAGAGTTCTCTTTTGTCGTACACGGGTGTCGACTCGAGAACGAATGCACTTCAATAGGCGCTATCTCCTGCGCAAACCAGCACACATTATAAGCATTCTATAACGGTCTCTAATCGTTCATATGGTCCGATTAGGCCATATGGCCCATATCTACTCTCAAATTTACGTCTGCAATGGTTTAAGATCCACAAACAACTGATCTCGAGTCTCGACTGCAGCTCAGAATGCTCTGTCTACGGACTCCAAACTCAAACTTCAAAGAAGAGCTGTAAAAGTTGCCACAACAGCTAGTGCGCACACTGCGCAGTCCCAAATTCCCACGTTGCCAGCAGGGCATGATACGTCACAATGCACATACAGATTCTGATTCTGATATTCAGCCAGCGTTCTTGGACGGCTCCAGATTGCAAAGGAACGGACAATATTCCGTACATAACAATTCTGGAGGCTGAATTCTCAGACGCTGCACTCCGTAAGCTCTCACCGTGATCGCTACAGCTGCGTGCGCAGCAGACCATTGTCTGTTTCTGTACTCGCAACTCTGTTCGTGTATTTAGCTAACGCTTTGCGCATGTGTAGAGGGAACTTGGAAGGCTAACTGCAAATACTGTAAGATCAACCCAGCATGTGAAAGAAAAGCACAACATGCAACCAGATACGGAATCGCTTTTGTCGTGGAAAAGAGGTCTGAGTCATCGGGAGTCTGATCTGAAAGTTTGATTCGTGGGTGACATCTATGCTGACGCAACTACTAAATTTTTTAGAATCAGAATTGGACGGCAAAAACATCACAAACAAAAATTCTTACTTATGTGCCGGACTATCTGTCAATCTTTGTAGGGAATCAGAATTGGATGGGAAACAAAAAAGTGTTTGAGATCTATACTATCAGCATTCGACAACTCAAGGCCAACTCAAGAGACACTAACTGTTCTTCACA